>NW_027307694.1:0-100300 GCF_964275005.1 Diadema setosum | reverse complement strand
ATAACCCACATGAAATCAGCCTAAAAACAATGTAAGAAAATCTGATAACAGTAAATACAGTTTCAGCATGCTTATTTGTAAATGTGAATATACAGCACGAATAATAAATTTGGACAATTTTATTCGAACAATATACTGAAAAGTAATTTCGCACAAAACATTTAAGAGCAAAGTTGAGAAATTGCCGCCATGTCGGATTTGTTTTGTTTTGTTTTGTTTTGGTTTTTTTTTTTTTTTTTTTTTTTTTTTTGGGGGGGGGGGGTTCGGATCAGAAGGGCTTTCAAAGACATCTGCGGATCAGACATTATTACACATATACCATCATCATTCACGTTTCTCCAACAGCAGAGTAACATACAAGTAAAAAAGCATATCTTTGATACAGAAGCATTTCTTTTTTTTTTAATCAAAGATTGGGCCTTACCCAAACACTGGAATGAGCTCCACCCCCCCCCCCCAAAAAAAAAGACCCTCAATATGGTTTACACTACTACAATATCGTTCGGATGTACAGAAACATGTAATAGACAGCAATATAAGAAGATTAAAAAATATATCAAATTATAAGTTACAGTATATAAGTTGAGATTTAACTTTTACGCAACACACTAAAGGTATTGTTTACCATTGGGAGAAATATCACATTCGATTTATATGTGCAGGTTAGTTGTATCACAAAACATTCTACCATGTAAAAAAATATATATAATAAAGCCTAAACATACGGAGATAACACCATTTCTTTTCAAGAAACCATAATCATGATAACTGTTAACAATTTAATATATAAAACAACATTCTTATCAGATCTATTTAGTATATCTAACAATATTTAGCATTAATTATACTGATTTAAGTTTGTACATTAGTTGTTCTATCCCTAAGTCACAGTTTAGAACTAGTTTGAGACATTATAAGTAAAGCTGGGTTTTTGTTTTACGTGCACTAATGGTAAATAATGCCTTGAATGACAACCTTGATTAATTACCGCCATCTTGAATTTTGTGTGGATACTATGTTTATCGCTAAATATTACACATTGGCAAAATTTGTGTCAAATTCCAAGCTCCTATCTCTTTTGGAAAATACTTCCTGTTCAATCTTATCTGCCTCAGAACAATCTACTATGATGAAATGCCACAGTATAGCGACACCTATATACCACTTGGCATATAGTTTGCAGGTACTTGCAAGTCACTAAATCATAACAATATTGCATGTGACCATGTAAACACATTGTATGCAAAATTTATAATGCATAAATATAATATTTTCAAGTTTTAGATTTTAACTTGTCAACAGTGTATGATATTGCCTATAATTCCAGAAATATGTATTATGTCTCAATCTCAGTAAATCTCAAGCTCAATCGCAGGTTTCAAAACAATTCTTCAGTTTTTCTTTGATAAATATCAAATCATGCATTTTTACATTTCTTCCTTTTTTCAAAACAATATAAAAATATGTATTCCCTCCCCCCAAAAAAGAGAAGCAAACAACCCCCCCCCCCCCAATTTATCACAATACACAGCTAAAGTGGTATCAACTTTTATGAAGTTTTGCTCTCCTTCATATGACATCAAATTTGTTGCAATCCAATGTCTCTATCAAATTTTATGTTTGAAATGTTAAATTCAATAAAACTGGCGGCCCTATTGGACCGCATCTGTACTTTGGAGGTTTTTGCAACAAATCTATTGAGGTGTGCTTACGGAACATTGCTTAATATACTTAATTATTATATGTATGATCTTGTTTATAGAGAGAGTGGAACTCGAAAAGTAAGCACGATCTTGGATTTGACCCTCTGTGACGTCTTTGGGAACAGATGCGTGCAAATATATATTATGTAAAATTGGATTTCAAGTTTGAGACATTATAACTCCTGATCCAAATACAATACTGACCCCTAATTTTCTCCAAATATTGATTATATCATGGCAAAGATGTCAATTTCTGCATGATTTTCATAAACATTTTTAATTTTATTTGTTTTTTACTTTTTAGAGAAATATTCATGGTGCATTCTGAAAAATGTCTCCATAAAAACCTAAGATGGTTTGAAATACCATTAGAATGTTCAGAATATATAAAAACCATATAAATAGACAGCAAAACAGACAAAATTGTGTCAAAATCAAAATGATACATTTACTTTGGCGCAATACACTATGTCAGCTCTGATGGCCTGCAATATTGAATTTTCTGAGTGATTGATCCAAATTTTGTTTTAAACTTTCTATAGCAAGGTTAGTGTTTGAAGCTTCTACCTCTATTTGAAAGATATTTTTTGCTTCATCTCATCTGCTTCAGAACAATCTACTTTGAAATAATAGCAATCAGCGTCACCTGAGCTACCACTTGGTATGAAAAGTTAGTTTGCAGGCACAAACCCTTGTTTGTCAAAGAAAAAGTCTGCGTTTGCCAAGACTACTACACGCACCACTGGCACTGCTACAAGCGCCAGTGCCAGTGGTGCGTGTAGTAGTCTTTGCGCGCGCAGGCTTTTTTCACGACCAACAAGGTCTTGTCACAACTAAAGTGGCCATTTTTGCGTAGTGAGTTTTCAAGTTTGAGACATTATTACTCCTGAACCAAAGATGGTACTGACCCCTAATTTTCTCCAAATATTAATTATATGTCAAACAAAATTTTTGAAACGTTTCAAGATAATCCTTCAGTCTTTCTTTGATTTATGATGAATCAAGCATTTTTATGATTTTCCTTTTTCAGAAAAATATCAAAAAATGAGTGTTTTTTCCTTAAAATCTCAATCCAGTTATAACAATAACCCACTAAAATGGTATCAACTTGTAGATAATTTTATTCTCTTTCATATGACATCAAATTTGTTGAAGTTTGATGTTTCAATCAAATTCTATCATGCAAATAACAAATTCAGTAAATATGGCGGCCATCTTGGACGCCATCTTGGATTTGGAGGCTTTCGCAACAAATTTTTTGAGGTAGACCAGTGGAATGTAGTTTGTTACAATAAAAACTTGAAAATAAGCATGGTCTACTTAGTTTGTAGAGAGAGTGCAACTCACTCCTTAAGTAAGCGACTTTTTGGGGTTTGGCCCTCCGGTTATCACTTCACTCGCTCGCATTTAATCGTCATGCCATTCTCCTGATGTTGCTGCCGGGTAATTGCCAGCAGTTGCGCCCGGTGCCCCCCCCCCCCCCCTTAATTTTCAAAGCGAAAAAATATAGCTACAAACGGCAGTTTTTGGACTGTCTAATGTCAAAATTTTCAAGCTCACTCGCTTCGCTCGCTCGCATTTCATCGTTATGTCATTCTCCTGATGTTGCTGCCAGTAATTGCCAGCAGTTGCGCCCGGTGCGCTCCCCCACCCCCCCCCCCCCTTAATTTCCAAAGCAAAAAAAAAAAAAAAAAAAAAAAATAGCTACAAACAGCCGTTTTGGGACTGTACAATGTCAAATTTTTTAAGCTCGCTTGCATTTAATCGTCATGTCATTCTCCTGATGTCGCTGCCGGGTATTTACCAGCAGTTGCGCCCGGTGCGCCCCCCCCCCTTAATTTCCCAAGCGAAAAAAATATATAGCTACAAACGGCCGTTTTTGGACTGCACAATGTCAAAATTCATGATCGCGTTCATGATCTTCAGTGTGAGAATTAATACAAGAAGTTTCTCTAAATGATACCATTTTATAGGCAAAATTGTTCAATAGTAATCTACATAAAATGTACTGCTATTGGACTGTTTCAAGTCGATAAAACGCACAAAAAAAAAATGCATCATATTGCGCCATTTACAACATCAATATGCAAAAAGTTCTCACTGTGGCAGGGGGAAACCCCTCTCCCATACCTCACTCCCCTCGCTCGCATCGCTCCCTCGTATCTAACCGCTCCCCCTAAGATCAAATCCTGGCTACGCCGGTGATAGGCCCCACTATTTAGTAGGCCTTCACAGTGATGTCGCCAAGGGCGCCGGAAGCGGGGGGGCAGGGGTGGCACTTGCCCCCCCAAACAAAATGTTGGGGGGGCAAAACGAGTTTTTGCCCCCCCAAAGTGCCCCCTGTAACAAATAATTATTCACTGATTTAAAGACCAAAATGAACAATAAAGGCAAATTTCTTGTCTAAATGTTGTAATTTCATAACTGAAAATGCAAAATTTTTCGCCCCTAACGGGGCGAAAGTGCACTAACAACATACATTATTGTATCTATACACTAATAGTAACTTATGAGTAAATTTTGTGTATAGATGGTAGCCTCGTGTCCTCGAGTGTGCCCGCTGAAACATACCTTTAGTAAACCTTACGTATTTCATTTTCTTCTTTGCTTTCTAGTAGTATAAGAATATTTTTTATTGTTCGAACGATGCGATCACGTTTAAGCTTTTAATGAGTACATTTCAGATAAATTGCAAAGTGAAAGTGGCTCGCTCTATAAAAGCGACTTTTATACTCTGTTTTTACAAAAAGTCCCTACCGTGGGAGGGGGTATCCCCCCTCCCACACCCTCCCCCCGCTCGATCGCTTCGCTCCCTCGCCAAAGATCTCGCACCATCACATTATTAATGTACTCCCGTATGTTATGATCATAGTCCTTCCAACTGATTTTTTCAACATGTTAATTCCCCAGAAATTTGCTTTAATTCTCTATAAACGCGAATTTTATACTCTGTTTTTACAAAAAGTCCCCACCGTGGGAGGGGGTATCCCCCCTCCCACACCCTCCCCCTGCTCGGTCACTTCGCTCCCTCGCCGAGGATCTCACACCATCACATTATTATGTACTCCCGTATGTAATAATCACAGTCCTTCGCACTGATTATTTTCACCATGTTTAATTCCTTAGAAATTTGGTCTATAAACGCGACTTTTGTACCCTGTTTTACAAAAGCTCCCTACAGGGGGGGGGGGGGTAATCCCCCTTTCCACCCCCCCCCCCCCCGCTCATTCGCTTCGCTCACGCGCCGAGGATCTCTCGTCACAATTGTGCCCCCGTTGAGATTTTGCCCCCCCAAAACCAGAAGTGTTCCGGCGCGCTTGGATGTCGCACAGGCGGAGCAAGAGCTGAAATACCACGATGTAGTCATTCAATTATCTATGAATATTTCTTTTTCTTACTTGTTTTTTGATAGGAAAAAAACCCCAAATTTCACCAAAATTGTGCACCAGATCGCTAAATTTCAGGTCTGAAAATACCAAATTTTCTTCGTGTGGGAGGGGGATACACCCCTCCCACACCCTCCCCCCTCGCACAGATATTCAAACTCAAAGTCCCTCCCTTACCCCCCGTCATTAAAACGGAACGATGCCCCTGGGATGATTGCTTTACTGACTTAAATCAAGAAAATTGAAGAATACAATAAATAGCTACAGGAAAATATCTTCTACGTTATCACATACAAAGAAATGGATATCCTTATTAGCATTTTATTGAATTTATTTGGGCATTATTCAGGGCTGCGCTACGTTTTTGAAAGGGGGGGGGGGTGTCAAAATCGCCTGTCAGTCAACAAGAAAGAACATCAAAAGACAAGAGAAACAACAGCAAAAAAAGTCTTCATACTTTTAAGGTCTGATTTTCCGCCGAAAGTCGGCTGACAAGCAAAAAACAAAAAAACAAAAACAAAAAAAAACAAGAACAAAAAGTCTTCATATTTTTGCTACCACTTCCCTCCCACTTTGCATGGAAAAGAGTGGGACATTCGATTTGATCCCTGTAAAGTATGTGTATGTGGGGGGGGGGGGGCAAGCTTCTCCACCCCCCCACCCCCCCCCCCCCCCCCCCCCCCCAGTGCGCCGGTCCGGTTATGGGCTTGTAATTGTGGTGATGGTGACTATCACCAATCATCCCCCCCACTCCACAGTACGGATTTACGCCGTTGCCTCCAGGACGCGGAATGTATTGAGAATCCACTGATCTCTCTCACTGTAAGGTGTGTCTCTGGTCCCCTTTCCAGACTTTGGGTTCGTCAGACGGCTGTACTGTGTCCTCATAGACTTGAGGAAATTGTTCAGCTGTTCAACTGAAAAAAAAAAAAATCGAACACTGGGAATTTAGATCACATAAATTAATGGAAAGAAACAAATAACTTTATTAAATTATTGTTTCTCATACTGTAAAGTATATAGCTAGCTAACGGGATAAACGAAATATGGGGGTCAAAATTTTCAGGACTAAATATTATGCATGTCATGTTGTCAGTTGTGTACAGGATTTTCGATAATTATGGCAATCATAATCATAGTAGTAATCATGGTAATGAATTCAACAAAATATATTTAGCGAAACTCCGTTTTGCCGCCAGAGCCCCCCCCCCCCCCTAAATAATAGATATTAATATTCATCTTCACTTACCGGAGCACACCGGATCGTACTCATTGGCCTTCTCTTCGATTAGCGTTGTCTTCTTTGCAGTATCCTTGTATGACTTTAGTCGCCTGTTATACAGACAATCGTGATCTCTGTACCACTCTGCTTATTCTACTTCTTGCTCTTCAGTGAATGTGTATGCAGTGAGGTGTTTTTCGTCTCTTCGGGGTGGACTTCTTAGGGGTGGACTTCTTGTTTGGGGTGGACTTCTTTGTTCTTCTTTTTTCCGTCTTCCCTGGCGTGCCAGACGGAGAACCTTGCGAGTGGAGAAAAATGGGTTCATTTTCCTCCCCAACCAGTTCGACAGGCGAGGCCTGATGCTCAGTAGTTTGAGCTTGGACCTGGTCTAGTTTGGTGTCTTGTTCTTTTACCTGTCTCTGCTCGTCATTGATCTCCTCTTCCGTCTCCATTCTCTCTTCCTGCACTTCTTCTACTTCTACCCTTGTTTGAATGACATTATTCTTTCGGTGTTTAACTACCTGAATGGCCACAACTCTTGGATCTCTTGGGTCGGGGCATATTCCTCTCCTATTTTTGCTAATTGTAATAATACAGTGACAATGGCCGTTTTAAAAGTACGTGTACATGCGTGGGTCGATTAAAATGTGCTCTCATTTTAAAATATATATGGGAAAATATAGAACACTGGATATTTATTATTCAGCTGGCATGTCAATGTGCATTTGCAACGCAATCTGACTAAACTCATACGAAACTCGCTGTAACTCGGGGTGCTCGATCTGAACTCGCGCTAATCTCGCGGGCACCTCTCCTTCACTCGTAATACGATCGCCGTGCTCGTATCTCGCTCTAGTAAACTCGGAATGCACTCGCGTATACTCAAATATGGCGAGTTATTACGAGTTATTACGAGTTTATCTCGAGCTTCTTTCGAGTTATTGCGAGTAACGCGAGTATATAACGAGTCTAGCTGAGTTCAGCACGAGTTACAGCGAGTTAGCGAAAATTTTGAACATGTTCAAAAATTTTGGGACTGCTCACGACTTCAAGGAGAGTTGTCCCGAGCTTGAACGAGCTCCGCCGAGCCATGCCGAGTTGTCGCGAGTTATCCCGAGTTACATGGTGAGCTTCACGCGAGTTATCGCGAGTGCCTCATTTTGGCAACTCGCCTTAACTCGCCATAGCTCGCCATGTCAACTCGTCAAAGTGTAAACGCTGCTTATACCCCGTTCCCACTGCCGATCAGATCAACTCGATCAAGCGAGATCAATCCCGATCACCTATTTTTACCAGACCAATCCCGACCAAATGCTCGATCGTCTTTCAACACGATCCCTTGCCGACCGCTATTCGATCTTTTACGATCCACATCCGACCATTCCCGACATCTCCAGAATCTCTCCTCGACAACCACACAGATCTCTACTCGAACATCCCGATCTACACACAATCAATACACGATCGCTACACGGTCAATACTCGATTTCTACTAGACTTCTTAGACCAGCTCGACATGACTCGATCTGTGTAAGATCTTGCATCGAACGGGTCGGCAGGTTCGTACAGTGATCGAGTGAAAGAAGAATTGGTTACAGTATTCGTTTGGTTATATGAGACAACTCAGTATTTATGCTTGAATACGGCGTGGCCCAAAAGAGTGCTATAAAACTGACTATTAATTGCAAAAGCATGAATGAACGAAAGATTATCTTTAGTATAGGTTTTACCGGCCAATTTCGCACTTTTGTCGGTCCATTTGATAAAAGGTTCATTCAATTTAGCGAAAATCCTCATCACTGCACATTCTGTCATTCAAAATTGCAAGTTGTTCGTTCAATTTAGCATTCCGATCAATGAGATTTGCACATAACGTGTGCCTTTCGAATTCGTAAAACGGGCATTCAAATTGGCACGTGCTCTTCAGTCATTCAAATTCGCCAGCACTGGCGAAAGGGGTATTTCAGTCATTCAATTTCGCTTATGGGCAATCAAATTCCTATATATATATAACATAATCATTGAAATTTACGTCATGTTATTTCTTTTTTGAAAAGGTGATAACATTTAAACGCGTATTTCTATGTGACTTATTGTTTTCATCCACGCACTGTTAAGCAGTAAAAGTGTCGTATTTTTGACCATATCATATAACTCGAGTTTGCTGTTCTGTAACGCCCCTTTTCCTTCATACATGACATTTTAGGCCTACATGTACCAATACTCTAGTTTAACTTCATCTTCTTACAGTCATGACGGCACAAGTTAGATACAGACGTATTTCTCAAGGGGACAGAAAAAGAATTATAGGAATATTTGATGATCATAACCTTGACTTCCTACAACTGGCCGACACACGGAATAAAGCGCTCAACGGCGAGATAAGTTGTGGCCATGCACAGGTTGCACTATCTTCGGACTTGAAGAGACACTAAGCACATTAAAGAAAAAAAAAATGTTGCCAAAATCTCCGAAATGAGTACGAAAATATGAAATGTAATGACGCTTGGAAAACAATAACTATGTTAAGAAAATAAAGAAAGAAGCAAACCATAAGCATGCGTGCTAAATTGACTGCAAAAGATGTTAAATTGATTGCCAAAAAATGAATTGGAATGAACGAGAGCAGCATGTCCGTGATCACGTGACTATATCATAGTAAAATGAATGAGCGAATAACCAAATGGTGCTTGTTTTACGAATTTCAATTGAAAAAGTGTTAATTAGAATGAGGCTAAAGGTAATTTGAATGCTCCAAAATTAATTTGAATGAAGAGATCATAAAATTGAACTACCGAACATGTCATCTATGGTATATTTTGCTAAATTGAATGCAGCAATTAGGAATTGGACTGACAAAAGTGCGAAATTGGCCGGGAAAACCTATAGTTGATAGAAGAACACTTCCTATTTTGAAACCACAATCATCAATTCTCGTGCAGGCGTTCGATTCTATTCATTTTTCCTGAAAAAAAAAGATGACAAAGACTGATCACTACTGTTTGTGAGCCCAAAAAGGTACAAAAAATGCATTCGGTTGTATTCATTCATTTTATGCGTTTTCAGTAGCTATTTTTGACGCATTCGTTATCAGTTTTTACGGCTTCACTATCGCTCAGTCAAGTAGGATATCAGTGCCCAAAGTTACAGATTTTGTAAATCACAAATTTTCATGGAGATCAAAGCGCCTGCACAAAGATTGATTATCATTGTGTCAAATAAAATTTGAGGTGTTCTTTCTATTGAATAATGTAACGATTTCATTCAGTCGCTCATATCTTTTTAAATAAGAGACAGTTTTGTAGCACTCTGTCTGCCGGGACACCATGTATGATATAATAGGTTCGTTCATATGGATTCGATATTTGCAGTGGATGTGAAGAATAACAAATCTAAGTTTGATGTCTCATAAAAAATAAAAAAAAATGTTACACCGCCACGCTTCGTAAGTGCATTACATATAGGTGGGCTGAAATTAATTTGGTTTAAAATGAAACATAGGCCTATATGCCCATAAATGCACCATTATATAGAGTTGAAAAAAAAAATTGACTATTCTACAACCCTAATGAGTCGTGTTATCTTTGTCATTATTGTTCTCATTACTAAAGAATGAAAAAGTGAATGAAAAATATGTATGTAGTCATTGATAAAGTATAGGCCCAAGAGCGTGTAAAAGAAAATATATGTATCATTAATTTCTAAATTCATGAACATGATGAAGTGTGCTGATATGTGGAACAGAGTACATTATTATGAAAATAAAACAATATAACATTTTACACTAGCAAGATGAAAATCTTGGTTGTTTATTTTTTTTTTTGTCAACTCAGCCAATCGATATCAAGGTGGACTTCAAGCAATGTACATACAACTCTCAATAAAAAAAAAAGAAACCTTATTAAGCGAAGCAAAAGTGTAACATCTACGTAAATAAAAGTAAAGTAAGTCACTGAGCATTTATGAATCTATGTTACAAATACTGTTTTAACACGTCACGTAAGAAATAGATTTTATATCAACGTAACCAACTTCAACTTTGAAACAGACAAGCTAGCAAAAGAATTCAAGAAACATTTCTCAGTTTATAAGTAAAGCAGATAATCTAGAAAATTTCTTTTCACGTTACAGTCATATTGCCAGAATACCGAATTTTTCTCAGTTTCAGTTGTGTTTCCTTTCTTTCTTCTGGTATATTTGTCTGGAGAGTCTAATTCTGCCATGTCTGCTGTCTAGGGTTTGTTGTCTTTTCCCTCTTCGTGGCCCTTTTCTTTTCTTCAGTGGGCCAGGAGTGGCTGAAGATACTGACGACATTTAACTTTTTAACGTGACCAAGGACTTCATATATTTTTTCTTAATACCTGAACAATAAATGAGTACTAAGAAAGTACGTCTGCACCTGCTGCAACCACTGTCAAAAAGTGCTCGGTATTTGATCGAGTGCCGGTCGAAGCATGATCGAGTTTAGTCGAGTATCAATCGATAGCAGTCCTGTATCGGTCGTGTAGCGGTCGAGTTATTCATGAAACTGATGAATCCTGGATCGAGATGATCTGAAATCAATCGTGTAGCATTCGAGTATAACTCGAGATGATCGGGAACTGAGCTCGGGGAAAAATCGGTCCCGACCACACTAGATTTCTATACGACCGATTCCCGATCAGCTCGATCTCTTCTCGATCACTACCCGAGCTGTTGGTGTTCGGGCTTCCTACTCGAATATTTTGGACATGTCCAAAATTATCGTGAAGGAAGCAGGAGCGATGCCGATCAAGGTAGATCGACCCCGAATACCAATGCCGAGCGAGCCCGACCAGGCTAAAAAAGCTTGATCGGGATTGATCGAGTTGATCTGATCGGCAGTGGGAACGTACCAGATCATCTCGATCCAGGATTCATCAGTTTCATGAATAACTCGACCGCTACACGACCGATACAGGACTGCTATCGATTGATACTCGACTAAACTCGATCATGCTTCGACCGGCACTCGATCAAATACCGAGCACTTTTTGACAGTGGTTGCAGCAGGTGCAGACGTACTTTCTTAGTACTCATTTATTGTTCAGGTATTAAGAAAAAATATATGAAGTCCTTGGTCACGTTAAAAAGTTAAATGTCGTCAGTATCTTCAGCCACTCCTGGCCCACTGAAGAAAAGAAAAGGGCCACGAAGAGGGAAAAGACAACAAACCCTAGACAGCAGACATGGCAGAATTAGACTCTCCAGACAAATATACCAGAAGAAAGAAAGGAAACACAACTGAAACTGAGAAAAATTCGGTATTCTGGCAATATGACTGTAACGTGAAAAGAAATTTTCTAGATTATCTGCTTTACTTATAAACTGAGAAATGTTTCTTGAATTCTTTTGCTAGCTTGTCTGTTTCAAAGTTGAAGTTGGTTACGTTGATATAAAATCTATTTCTTACGTGACGTGTTAAAACAGTATTTGTAACATAGATTCATAAATGCTCAGTGACTTACTTTACTTTTATTTACGTAGATGTTACACTTTTGCTTCGCTTAATAAGGTTTCTCTTTTTTTTATTGAGAGTTGTATGTACATTGCTTGAAGTCCACCTTGATATCGATTGGCTGAGTTGACAAAAAAAAAATAAACAACCAAGATTTTCATCTTGCTAGTGTAAAATGTTATATTGTTTTATTTTCATAATAATGTACTCTGTTCCACATATCAGCACACTTCATCATGTTCATGAATTTAGAAATTAATGATACATATATTTTCTTTTACACGCTCTTGGGCCTATACTTTATCAATGACTACATACATATTTTTCATTCACTTTTTCATTCTTTAGTAATGAGAACAATAATGACAAAGATAACACGACTCATTAGGGTTGTAGAATAGTCAATTTTTTTTTTTCAACTCTATATAATGGTGCATTTATGGGCATATAGGCCTATGTTTCATTTTAAACCAAATTAATTTCAGCCCACCTATATGTAATGCACTTACGAAGCGTGGCGGTGTAACATTTTTTTTTATTTTTTATGAGACATCAAACTTAGATTTGTTATTCTTCACATCCACTGCAAATATCGAATCCATATGAACGAACCTATTATATCATACATGGTGTCCCGGCAGACAGAGTGCTACAAAACTGTCTCTTATTTAAAAAGATATGAGCGACTGAATGAAATCGTTACATTATTCA
The DNA here is from genome assembly GCF_964275005.1 of Diadema setosum. NCBI lineage: Eukaryota > Metazoa > Echinodermata > Echinoidea > Diadematoida > Diadematidae > Diadema > Diadema setosum. The sequence continues at coordinate 87,802 of NW_027307694.1, read as the reverse complement.
ATAGAAAGAACACCTCAAATTTTATTTGACACAATGATAATCAATCTTTGTGCAGGCGCTTTGATCTCCATGAAAATTTGTGATTTACAAAATCTGTAACTTTGGGCACTGATATCCTACTTGACTGAGCGATAGTGAAGCCGTAAAAACTGATAACGAATGCGTCAAAAATAGCTACTGAAAACGGATAAAATGAATGAATACAACCGAATGCATTTTTTGTACCTTTTTGGGCTCACAAACAGTAGTGATCAGTCTTTGTCATCTTTTTTTTCAGGAAAAATGAATAGAATCGAAACGCCTGCACGAGAATTGATGATTGTGGTTTCAAAATAGGAAGTGTTCTTCTATCAACTATAGGTTTTCCCGGCCAATTTCGCACTTTTGTCAGTCCAATTCCTAATTGCTGCATTCAATTTAGCAAAATATACCATAGATGACATGTTCGGTAGTTCAATTTTATGATCTCTTCATTCAAATTAATTTTGGAGCATTCAAATTACCTTTAGCCTCATTCTAATTAACACTTTTTCAATTGAAATTCGTAAAACAAGCACCATTTGGTTATTCGCTCATTCATTTTACTATGATATAGTCACGTGATCACGGACATGCTGCTCTCGTTCATTCCAATTCATTTTTTGGCAATCAATTTAACATCTTTTGCAGTCAATTTAGCACGCATGCTTATGGTTTGCTTCTTTCTTTATTTTCTTAACATAGTTATTGTTTTCCAAGCGTCATTACATTTCATATTTTCGTACTCATTTCGGAGATTTTGGCAACATTTTTTTTTCTTTAATGTGCTTAGTGTCTCTTCAAGTCCGAAGATAGTGCAACCTGTGCATGGCCACAACTTATCTCGCCGTTGAGCGCTTTATTCCGTGTGTCGGCCAGTTGTAGGAAGTCAAGGTTATGATCATCAAATATTCCTATAATTCTTTTTCTGTCCCCTTGAGAAATACGTCTGTATCTAACTTGTGCCGTCATGACTGTAAGAAGATGAAGTTAAACTAGAGTATTGGTACATGTAGGCCTAAAATGTCATGTATGAAAGAAAAGGGGCGTTACAGAACAGCAAACTCGAGTTATATGATATGGTCAAAAATACGACACTTTTACTGCTTAACAGTGCGTGGATGAAAACAATAAGTCACATAGAAATACGCGTTTAAATGTTATCACCTTTTCAAAAAAGAAATAACATGACGTAAATTTCAATGATTATGTTATATATATATAGGAATTTGATTGCCCATAAGCGAAATTGAATGACTGAAATACCCCTTTCGCCAGTGCTGGCGAATTTGAATGACTGAAGAGCACGTGCCAATTTGAATGCCCGTTTTACGAATTCGAAAGGCACACGTTATGTGCAAATCTCATTGATCGGAATGCTAAATTGAACGAACAACTTGCAATTTTGAATGACAGAATGTGCAGTGATGAGGATTTTCGCTAAATTGAATGAACCTTTTATCAAATGGACCGACAAAAGTGCGAAATTGGCCGGTAAAACCTATACTAAAGATAATCTTTCGTTCATTCATGCTTTTGCAATTAATAGTCAGTTTTATAGCACTCTTTTGGGCCACGCCGTATTCAAGCATAAATACTGAGTTGTCTCATATAACCAAACGAATACTGTAACCAATTCTTCTTTCACTCGATCACTGTACGAACCTGCCGACCCGTTCGATGCAAGATCTTACACAGATCGAGTCATGTCGAGCTGGTCTAAGAAGTCTAGTAGAAATCGAGTATTGACCGTGTAGCGATCGTGTATTGATTGTGTGTAGATCGGGATGTTCGAGTAGAGATCTGTGTGGTTGTCGAGGAGAGATTCTGGAGATGTCGGGAATGGTCGGATGTGGATCGTAAAAGATCGAATAGCGGTCGGCAAGGGATCGTGTTGAAAGACGATCGAGCATTTGGTCGGGATTGGTCTGGTAAAAATAGGTGATCGGGATTGATCTCGCTTGATCGAGTTGATCTGATCGGCAGTGGGAACGGGGTATTAATTAGTTTGGATTTAGAAGAATAAGCAAATACTTGTGAAGATGTTGACCATCGCGGTGAATACTATGACGATAGGGAAAACAATTATTCACTTGTCTCGCGAAGAAGATCTTCTTCGCGAGACAAGTGAATAATTGTTTTCCCTATCGTCATAATAAGCAAATACTTCGGTTGGCATCATTGAAATACCCTTTAATTATTTTTTTTAATGAGGATTATGTTGAGTGTATTTGAGAATGTTTGCATATGTATTTGGGAATAATGTAATTGTAAAATAAAATATGTGAATTATGTGGAAAATAAAGTGCCTCAAATGAGGAAAATAGAAAAACAATATCAATATCAAAGTCACCCATCACTGCACATAGCGTCACTTCAATTTTCTGTCCCTGTTTGACGCTCTTCAACATCGGCATTCAGCTTTCTATAAATAACCCCTACAATGACAGATGACTCATCAATAGTAATCTCAACTCGTAGTGATTCAGCATGCATTGAAGTTTCTTGTAGTACCTTATATTTCAATCAAGAATGAATATAATGGACTTTTACCATTACCTCCCATACAGCCATCGAGACAGGTTAACTCCAGTTTAAAACCCTCAAATATAAAGAGGTCGAGGATGTAACCTGCCACACTTAAGACAAGCCAATTAATTGGAATTTACATTCAAGAAAATCTTCAATTCTACTTTTGATAACTACAAACTATAACATTCTTAGCTTTAGGCTATGGACCTGTTATTAACTTGTGAAACATCAAATGAGTTTGTGCATTCTAACTTAAATTTACTCTCAAAATCAGATGGCGAAAGTTGGTGACATTCAGGACCAAAAGTCTGATTGTCATCATTGAGTAGCATGATAAAAAGTAAATGAGGTATCTAGAAAAACTTCTCAGGCATGACCGAGAGTCTGCTGACAGTCTCCGCTGACAGTCTACCCTATCCGTGAAAGTGTGAATCGGGTGTACTACTGCTGGTTCGTAATCGATACCAAATTCTTAGTAATGAGCTGTAATATCAAATCCAAAGTGTAAGATCAACAACACGGTGTAGATTTGCAAGTTTTCCTGTTATCACAGGTTTAGTTTCCCACGTTTAATTTTAACAGTGTGTGTTGCTCTTTTTTTTTCTATACATCTAGGAAGACTGGAAGAGTCTGTTTTTAGCCTTTAGTTCTAGTGACAGAATGTGGTTGTGAGTATGTTTTGCTTAGGGGTAATAGGACACAAGTTTGGTTTGTTTGGTTTTGTGTGTGTGTGTGTGTGTGTGTGTGTGTGTGTGTGTGTGTGTGTGTGTGTGTGTGTGTTAATCAGCGTTTATAGTAAAAACATGCTGAGCTGATTTGCCTAGATGGAAATCATTTGAACTTTATAACAACATACATGCCGTGGACTATATTGTGGTAAGATGATGTTGGTGAGAGGATGATTTTATAAGTCAATACTTGTATATACATGTATTACAAACCATGTTTCAAGCTGAATAAGTGTCAGTGCATAGGGTTTTTTTTTTTCTTAATGGTTACATTATAAATGAGAGAATTTTGTTAAGAATCTATACGAGCATAAAGCATAAACATAGGATATGCATGTTTATGTATATATATATATATATATATATATATATATATATATATATATATATAAATAACCTCTAGTAGTCTCCTCATCCAGTGGTTCCAACGCCAAAACTTAAAAAAAAACCACACTTTTGCATCGATTGTCCGATTTTCTTAAAACTTTCACTGATGTGTTCTACTAATGTTGCTGCTTTCAATCAATCCACATTGCTCTTTGGGTTTGGGTTCCCTTTAAGTTTACACCAAAGGATTGTGTGGCCTATGGTGCCAAATGCCTTAGCCAAGTATAGGAAAATTCCGAGGAAAAATTTTCCTTCATCAGATGACTTTATGATAGAATTTAACAAGTTCAAAACATCCATGCTAGTAGAAAAATAAAATAAAAACTATTGTGGGATCAGAATATTTCTTTTAAATAAAGAGTCATTAAAACGCTAGTTTCTCTATTAATATCTTAGAAGAAATAAGTAAAGGAGCTATAGGTCTAACGATTGATCAGATTCTTGTTATGGTTTACTCACTTGGCTATCTGAAGTCTGAATTGGTGATAAACCTTATTATTTTCTTTTGTGGCTTACTATTATGTTGCGCGTCTCTGTTACTAATGTGACATACCAGGTAATTTATGCTATTCTGTTGTGGATGGAGTCTTACATTATTTCAAAGGTCTTGTTTACCTTTGGGAGCAGTGAGTTAAAAATTTTCAAGATATCACATTAAATGCATTTGAGTAGGTCTCTTGTACCACACACACACAAAAAAAAAAAATCATACCATATAAAATTTTTGCAATAAAGCCTAAAATATAAGGAGATATCAGTAAATTTCTCTAAAAACCGCAACTGTAGACGATTGTGTCTGGAAACATTAACAATACTTAGCATAGCTATTCAAATTTTAACGGCTTGTGCCGAAAGGGTGGGTTGGTGGACGAAATGATGACTAGACCAACTGGTTATTAGACCAACTGATATTAAACAGTTAGACCAACTGGCTGTAGACCAGGTGGTAATAGAGTGTAAACCGATCTGGACAATAGCCTCTTTGAAATGGTTGTTTGAAGGTTAAATATAAATTCAAAACTCTTCTTTTAATATTACATGAGAAAAAGTACCAACGCACCCTTTCGGCAAAACCGGGGGGGGGGGGCTTTTGACGAAGGGTGGTGTTCTCATTAACGCGACGCGCCACCACCCATCCCTAACTCACATTTCAGAACTATTTTAAAGCGCTAATGGTATATGTTTTTGCTTCATCTGCAAATGGTTAAGTATGCCTTTAATCTTCTTTTATATCGAAGAACTCTCTACATAATATTCAATTGTTTGTTTCCTTCCCGCCATCTGAAACTATAGCAGCAACAGTGTTAAAACAACTTGAAATTTGTGTTGATGAAATCAAAGGTTGGATGAGCAAAAATCAACTAAAGTTGAACGACAATAAAACAGAGTTACTGGTACTTGGGTCAAGACACATGCTGACAAAGGCTAACATGAAGAAGTGTCAATTGAGAATTGGTAACAGTGTTATTAACTCTTCTGAAAAGGCACGCAATCTTGGTGTTGTTTTTGATGGTACCATGTCCTTCAAATATCATGTTGCGTATGTATCACAATCTGTAAGGTTCCAGTTGCGTAATCTTGGTTTTATTCGGAAATATCTCACTAAAACAGCAGCTGAACAGATTATACATGCTCTTATTTCCTCTCGAATAGATTATTGTAACTCTTTGTTTTTCGGCATGTCACAACAACAAATTAACACTCTACAACGTCTTCAAAACTCTGCCGCAAGATTACTGACCTATAGTAGGAAAACTGCTCACATTACGCCAGTGTTACGTTCTCTCCATTGGCTTCCTGTTGAAAAGCGAATTATTTTCAAAATTGCTCTTCTCGTGTATCATGTAGTTCACTCAACTGCACCTGAGTATCTCCAGAATTCTTTATATTGTTATAACCCTCCTCGCAAACTTCGATCCTCTACTTCCTTTTCATTTCAGATACCTAAGGTTAAGCATTCATGGGGAACTCGTTCTTTCTCCCACATTGGACCTAAAGTTTGGAAAGATATCCCTGTCTCTGTTCGCCAGTCATCCTCTGTGGAATCATTTAAATCATCCCTAAAAACATATCTGTTTAACATGTTGTAGGAAACAAAACAAAAGTGAATATGTCACATAATTCCTTTTCTCTCTCCCCCTCTCTTCTTTCTTTATTTCTTCTCCTAACCTTAAGACTAAAAGCGCCATGAGCATCTTTTGATGGACTGTTGCGCTATAAAAGTATACACTATTATTATTATTATTATTATTATTAATATAGGCCTACATTGCAGAGTTACTTTGCACAGACAAATTTGCTGCTTCGGAAGTATCTCGTAAGAGATGTCGTGATTATATCGACACAATGTATTCAAGTTTACCGTTATGATAAGTGATTCATTTCTGTTCTCCGTCATTTACAGATATCTGGGCATTGTGCTGCTCTCAGTAAGAAAGTCATATATTTTAGACAGCGGACTCCTAAATCTAATGTAGTGTGGTTCGCAGCGATCCTGGCCCATCAAGCATGGAAAAGTCGAGGCCCGAAATCCCGAAATCCATCCGACCCTTCATCAGCTCCACCTTCTTGGATTTCCAGGAGGAGAGAGGACATCTCCAACGCTACGTCTTCCCCAAACTCAACTCCATCTGCCAAGCCCGCGGGACCTACTTTGCCCCCGTCGACCTGCGTTGGGGGATTAATGATGAACAGGCCCAATCCGGCAACGCAGTGGCGCTCTGTCTCGAGTATGTGAACCGCTGCAGCCCGTTCTTTATCTGCCTCCTCGGGGAACGATACGGCACGCACAGGCCCGCGGACGCCAAGCTGCTCCCCTCTTCCCTTGACAAGCTTCCAAAGAATGTCTCGTGGCTGGATCGAAACTATCTTGTTGCGGCCAGCAAAGGGTACGATTGGGTCCTGCAGGAAGCCTATCAGCATTGCAGCGTCACCGAGCTTGAGATCATTCAGGCGGCCTTCTTGAATGACAACAAGTTATGTCGTTTCTACATCCGCGATGTCAAACACACTGAAGACAAATTTCTTGGTCTGCCTGAAAGTGTCCGTCAAAAAGAATTAAAGGTGGGTGATTATGAAGCGTGACCGATATATATATATATACTGGCAATAACATTGTTTTTCTGTCAACTGTCATGAGCTTGGATACAGTTTTTATGCCTCTACCACGCGAAGTGTCGCCGGAGGCATAATGTTATCGGATTGTCCATCCGTCCTTCCGTCTGTCCGTCCAATCAAGAAATTTTGTATACAGCGTAGCTAAAAAAACAACAACAAAAAACTAACAAAGACGTATGAGGTGTCTTGATTTAACTTGGGAAATCTATATGTATGAGTGGACGAAGTTGTGCCTATCAAATTTAAGGTGCACATGCTCAAGGTTAAAGGTCGAAGGTCAAGGTCAAATTCTCAAAATTTCACTATTTCCCCCATATCTATGCAGTGACTAAAGTTATTTTCACGAAACTTAGTGTATACATGTATTATACCCAATACAATTCGCTAGGAAAAATTTTGGGCCATGGAATCAAAGTTCAAAGGTCAAGTGAAAATGCTATAATTTCACCTTTTCCTCTATATCTCGGAAATTGCTCAATTAGAGCTTGAAACTTGCTACATAATGAACGTACTGCTTGTCAGTGATTCTCTTTGGACTTTTGGGGTCATGAGGTCAAAGGTCAAGGTCAAAGTTCACGGTCAAATTCTAAAAAGTCCAGAGTTACCTCCATGTCCGTGCAATGGCTGAAGGTATTTTCTTGAAACTTAGAGGGAACCCAAACCCAAAGAGCAATGTGGATTGAGTGAAAGCCGCAACATTAATAGAACACATTAGTGAAAGTTTGAGGAAAATCGGACAATCGATGCAACAGTTATGAATTTTAAAAGTTTTGGTGTTGGAACCGCTGGATGAGGAGACTACTAGAGGTTATGAAGTATTAGTGGACAACAATGTAAAGAAAATAAAGAGGGAATTCCACAAAAATTCACTTTTCTGTAGCATAATGTAAGAGCACTTGACTAACCGCTTACAGAAAGCAGAGGAAATAATTGCTACCCTTAACATAATATGTCAGTATCAAGTTGATGGAATGTGTCATTTTCATGAAAAATTAATTTACAATCCATATACGATTTGTTCCATTGTACGCGCGCCGACAGCCGAAACATTTATTATTTTTGTACAGTATACTATCAGGACGACGAAGAGCGCCCATGCTTAGAGGGATCTTAAACATTGTAGCAGCAGCGTTTGGAGTACGGAGTTGAAGCGGGCATTTTCTCAGATCGGGAACAAATTTTGCACATGTTCACTTTTTTTCCCGATCTCAAGGATCAAAATTGCTCCATTTTGAGTCGTAAAGCAAGCGGGGACATCATAGTAGTGGTAGTGTACACACCACGGCACGAGCGTAATAAAGTCGTTCTGAGCGTAGTAACATCGGCACAAGATTAGAAAGTAAACTAGACACCGATGTGATCTTGCCTGATCAAAGCACGACCTTCCCGCTTTAACGCCGCTCTCACTACTTTCTCAACTCTCGTGAAAAAAAAAACTAAGGCTTGTTTTTGTAACGCTCTCATTAAGCTGTGTTCCCTGTTTCCGTTTCAGCTATAACGTTGATCCTAAAGGCCCGGTCCCACTAGCCGATGGACACAAAACGTATGCAGAAAGGACACAGAAAGGATGCAGAAAGGACACAGCGGACGAGCAAAATTTCGGGGATGGCTCCATCCGATTTCATCCGCTTTGGGGCAAATTATTTGTATAGGGCCCCATTTTTCTCTCTCTTCTTTCTTTCTATAAAACAACAACGCTCCAGAAATTGACAGAATTGGCGAAAATTGGCGAAAACAGAATGGAAAAAGAACGGACGTGGGTAGTATGTAGCGGGGATGTTAAACGGATGTTCATCGGAATAGCGGATGAAAGCGGATGGAAGGGGATGACAGTTCCGAAGGGGTAACCGGAGATAATTGCGAAACGGACGCATAGCGGAAAGAGCGGATGCAGAGCGGATGCAGAGCGGATGAAGCGGATGCATCACGTACGCCTAACAGAAACAAACGCTTTGTCCATTCTAAATACTTCATATACAAGATGCATACGCTTACATCCTTTCTATTTCCGTGCTGTTAACGATGTATCGACGTTCCATGTACCATATCTTTCCTCCTTTTTTCCGTTTTCAGCTGCAGCGGATGTGAGTTGCGAGGATGCCCAGAGGATGCAGAGAGGATACAGCGGACGTTTAAGGGATGATAACGGACATACAACGTTTGTTGCTCGTATGTCGCGGATTTACATACACGGCGGAAAGTTCATCCGTTCTAAGAGTTTTAAGCAGCTTAAAACTTTTTGCGCGGATGAAATCGCAGTGGACGGATGCTCGATGGATAGAGCGTATGAAACACGTATGCGATGAGTGGAGATACACAGCGGATGCGTAGCGTTTTCCAACGGATGGCAAGATTTTTTTTTTTTTTTACGTTTTACATCCTCTTTGCATCATCTTTGCAGTGGGACCGGGTCTTAAAATACGCTTTCCCAGACTTACTTAAGCACGTCTTCCCCTCTCGCCGCTCTAAAAGAAACGCAGCCGATACGCTGGAATATTCGCAGCCAATGTCTGCCATAAGAAGATCAGAGATCTATAGAGGGTTCCTAGAGCATTCACTAACCTCGTGTGCATGTCCAGAGCGGCTCATGCTTTAATAACCGATCCTTCACGATCTGAGAAAATTACAAAATCGTGGCGAGCACTTCACTGCAATCAGCACGTTTAAAATGTTTCTGAATGTTGCTTCTGATTTTTTTTTTTTTTTTTTTGTATACGAAGTACGTATTCCTTGTGTGACAACAGTGAATGCAGAGAGGGTTGTTAATATAATGTAATTGTAACCTTGGCCGTGTGCACTGTAGGCAAGTCTGTCTAGAAATGCTGAAGGTGACTTTTCCTTGCCAATTTGCTGCTTTTGAAGTCGACATGAAAGGGTGATCAAGAAATAAGATATGTTTCTAAGATTTCTTTTAACCATAATTAAAGAGGTATATAGTGTGAAACATTATATACATTCCTTCGACTCCAATGGGGGAGGACGTATATTCGTAGCGCTCTCCGACCGACGGCCACCGCCCTTCGTTTTAAGCTTGGAATGCAGGCACTACTCTACTGGCAACGTAACATGGATTAACAGAACTGCATTTCTGTTATCTGCTGATTTTGATAGTCCATATAACGAAGAACTCATCACTTCTGCAAATTTTCGTTCATTTATTTGAACATTTTGTTACGTTAACTTCCAACATGGCTGACCGCCCAGACCGCATGCCTACCCGTTCTACACGCCCGAAGGAGAAGTCTAGGGCACCACATGCCAACCAACCCGCCCCGCCCGCAAGTGATAGCAGCTCTCACAATTGATACCACTGAAACGCCATGTGACGCTTCTAACCTAACTCTAGCTGACATTCAACGGTCTATTTCCCGCTCATCCGCTTCAGTCTGAGAGAAACTGGACGCCCTAAAGCTAGAAGTTACTGCAATTAATGGCAAGCTCACGGAACTGGAAGCCTCGGTTTCAATGAACTCCGATAAAATAATCGAAATTGAACAGAGGAAGCTTCCAGATATCGTGAACAAGATGGCGGACGAGATCTCCAAACTCAACGATAAGCTGACCGCCATGGAAATTCATGGCCGACGGAGTAACCTCCTATTCTACGGAGTAACGGAAACACCGAACGAACAAATTGACCGGGTTCTTCGTGACGCCTTCATTTATCTTGGGTTCAGCGCGACCGATGCTGATGGCATCCAGCTAGCCAATGCCCACCGGCTTCCTCGCCGCGACTTTGGTTCCAACCAGGCCTCTGCAGGCCCATCCCGCGACCCTCCCCCGAGAGCTATCATCGCCAGATATGTGTTCATGCGTGACAGGAACCTCGTTCTCAACGCGTTCGAGGCACGGCAGCGTCAACCGCGGGCCGGCGATGACCCAGGTCTCTCCAACCGCAGAATTACCGTGCGTACCGACCTGCCTCCCAGTCTAAAAGCTCGGAGAGGTGAGCTCGCGAAGATTGCCTACGATCTACGAAAGCAGAAAGGTGTCTCTACTAAAATACTTCTTGCTGGAACCAAGGTTGTGCTAAAATGGAAAGAAAAAGCTGCGTCGGACTGGAATCTATATCATGAGTAATATCCTTTCATTTATTTCGTCTTTTTCATTCACGCATTCTGCACTTAAAACTCTGCCATTTCTGAGTTCTTATAACAATACACCGTGTTAGTGTTTTATACTCTCTGGCTATAATTATATACAAAGGTGATGACGATACCCACATTATTACTGTTACAATAGTGAAAAGAAATGACTCACAACTTTGTATTGATAAATTGTATTTTGATATTTTACCGATATGTGCATCGGTTACGGGTCGGAGAAGTAGACCGACCGCCATGTTGTTTTAGAACCAGGCTTTGCTTGTGGGGGTTGCGAGTTTGGCGGCCTAGCTGCGACTCCATGTACTGTGTATGTAGGTCAGGAGCCTTTCGGGTGATTTAAGCAATGATAAACTGAAGGTTTAATAACTGCAAGTTATTAGCATTATGTATTCGTTGTCTGTTTTTGCTCCTCTTAGAAAGGAAAGACTCCAATAACTTGCATGTTCAAGGCATGCATTTGTATAGTACATTTTTCTTCCACGCCTACAGGAGTATATTCCCTCCATGTTTAATATCATCATGTAATATGCACAGTAATGAGTCCCTTTTTTGGAGGGGGTTGTATTTCTTTTTGATACCGCTATGTACTACATAATGAATCAAGGTTGTGTTAAAATGGTAAGAAAAAGCTGCGTCGGACTGGAATCTATATCATGAGTAATATCCTTTCATTTATTTCGTCTTTTTCATTCACGCATTTTGCACTTAACCTCTGCCATTTCTGAGTTCTTATAACAATTCACCGTATTAGTGTTTTATACTCTTTGGCTATAATAGTATACAAAGGTGATGATGATACCCACATTATTACTGTTACAATAGTGAAAAGAAATGACTTACAACTTTGTATTGATAAATTGTATTTTGATATCTTACCGATATGTGCATCGGTTACGGGTGGGAGAAGTAGACCGACCGCCATGTTGTTTTAGAACCAGGCTTTGCTTGCGGGGGTTGCGAGTTTGGCGGCCTAGCTGCGACTCCATCATGTACAACAGTGTATTGTGTGTGTAGGTCAGGAGGCTTTCGGGTGGTGATTTAAGCAACGATTAACTGAAGGTTTAATAACTGCTTGTTATTATTATTATGTATTCGTTGTCTGTTTTTGCTCCTCTTGGAAAGGAAAGTCTCCCATAACTTGCATGTTCAAGGCATGCATTTGTATAGTACATTTTTCTTCCACGCCTACCGGAGTATATTCCCTCCATGTTTTAAACTCATGTGACATGCACAAGGTATAATGTATTCACATGAGTCCCTCTTCTGGAGGGGGTTGCGATATTTCTTTTGATACCGCTATGTACTACATAATGAATCTTACCATAAACTGTGATAATTAGATTGAAGAGAGGAGGGTGGGTTGGCTGTCGATATCTTCGAAAGAAATGTGTAGTTTGATATTTTTGTCACTCTACTATCATTAGTGATGTGCTCTAAGGTAGAGCTAGTGATGTACATGCTTATTTTTTCGTTTGTCTCTGCATTGATGTTTAAAGGTTTCATCCTTGTATTCATTGGCAACGCCAAATGTGCACATTTGCTCCTAAGGAAGGTCACATGTTTAAAATTTTTAATTGAACGTACCGAAGTGTCACCCGCACAGGTTGAACCTATGCATCCCTATGTTCTCATATTTACCTATGGAAAATTGTTTCATACATTATCCCACCTAGTGTCACATTCCATTCGCATTTGCAGTGCCCCAGTACTTCTTAATTGTTCACTTGTTATTCGCATTTCCGAATTCCATGCATTCACGTTGGTGTATTTTTCCTCCCTCTTGCATAAACATGTTTTTCCAATGTCGGCATCAACTGTCCAGGTGCATGTATGTCTCAAAGACAAACATGTTTACGTGTCTTCTACCATTTTGTGTCCAAGTCAACGGCAATATGGCTTGTCCAACATTGCTGTACATTCTGTTACATTTCCCAACGAAAATAGGATGAATTGCTTTGAGTTTTATCACAATGAATATGAGTAATGCTTTTGTGGATGTTCGGTCATTGGAAGGTGAAAGTTCTGTAACCATTACAAATAATGAGAACGGTGATAATTCTGACTTAAATTTTTTTTTAACCACAGAAACCGATGAATTAAAACTTGATTTTGATCCTAATGATATCCCACCTCACATGTTTTCTACAAGTTACTGCTTAGAAAAAGATGTCATTACATTATCCAATTCGGACCCAAATCAAATCTTTTTTCTCATTTTAATATTAGGAGTTTAAACCAACATTTTGATCAACTTCGCTTATTCATTGATGAATTACGATTCACATTTGGTGTCATCGGCCTCAGTGAAACATGGTTACAGGAGGTGTCTCCTTCTTCATTGTTTCATATTGATAGATTCAAACTGATTACAAATAATAGACCGTGCAAGAAAGGAGGTGGAGTTGGTTTTTATGTAACAGAAAATTTAAACCATCGGTTATTAGAAGAGTTCAGTTTTATGACAGAATTTTTTGAAAGTATTTTCATTGAGATAAAAGTACCAAATAAAGGAAATGTAATTGTTGGAGAAATTTATAGGCCACCAAACTCTAATTTTACTGAATTTGGTGAATTAATCCACGGTATTTTGTCGAATAACTATTTCAAGAATAAATTATGTTTTCTTATGGGTGATTTTAATTTAAATCTTTTAAATTATGATAATCATAATTGCCAAGAGTTTCTTAATCAACTGTTGTCTAAGTCTTTTATTCCTCTCATAAGAAGACCTACAAGAATCACCGACCTCTCTTCTACTTTAATAGATAATATATTTGTTAACAAGTCATTTTCTGATATTTCATCTGGTATTGTTGTTACGGATATCTCTGATCATTTTCCTGTGTATGCACTTATTGGTAGTATCCACCCTCTTGCTGACAGTGTGCAAAAAAAAAAATCCGGTTTTCGTGTTATGTCAGACTCGAACCTGAATAGTTTTAGAGAAAGGTTGAAACTCGTTGATTGGTCGATTGTATATAATCAAAATGACGTAAATCTATCTTTTGATATTTTTATAGATATTTTGATAACTCAGCTTAATATTGCTATCCCTTGTCGTAAATTCTCTAACTCAAATCATAAAAAAGTACCCCGGCAGCCATGGGTTACAAAATCACTTTTAAAATCAATCAATAAGAAAAATAAACTTTATCATAAATATCGCAAAGTACCCACAGTTACAAATAAGTTCAGATATACTCAGTATCGTAATATCCTCACTTCTGCATTACGGTCAGCCAAACGGATGTATTTTATGAATCAATTCGACAAATGTAAATTTGATGTGAAGGGTACGTGGAGGGTGATAAACCGAGCGTTGGAACGTAATACTGATAATAACGTGCCTAGTTATATTCAAGAGGATGATGTTCGTATTGATGACCCCATAGATATAGCTGAAGTTTTCAATGATTTTTTTGTAAACATTGGGCCAAACCTGGCTGATAAAATTCCTGAAGCACAGCGAGAATTTCACTCTTTCCTGGGTAGTAGGAATATGGAATCCTTATTTTTTGTCCCAATTGTCGAAGATGAAATAATAAAGATTGTTGATAAGTTAAATAACAAAAAAAGTTCGGGTTATGATGGAATCACAAACTTCTTGGTAAAAAATGTGATTCATGAAATAATCTCGCCTCTTACTTATATTTTCAATCAATCCTTATCTACTGGTAAAGTTCCTCAAAAAATGAAAGTAGCCAGAGTTGTTCCCATTTTTAAAAAAGGGCGAAAAGACCTTGTCAATAATTATCGCCCCATTTCTCTTTTAACTTCTTTTTCAAAGATACTCGAAAGACTTGTGTATAAACGCACCCTTAATTTTTTTCTTCAGGCAAAAATATTTACTGAATCTCAATTTGGATTTCGGAAAAAACATAGTACAACTCACGCATTACTCAAGTTTATTGATAAGATAGCTCATGCTATATAGATGATGTTTCTCACACTGTCGGTGTTTTCCTTGACTTCTCCAAGGCGTTTGATACAATAGACCATGACATTTTACTTTATAAGTTAAATCATTACGGAATTCGGGGAAGGGCGCTAGAATGGTTCACTGATTATTTAACGAATAGAAAACAATTTGTAAGTATTCACGGTCACGATTCCCAACCAAAACTGATTTCTTGTGGTGTTCCACAGGGTTCCTTGTTAGGCCCACTTCTCTTTATTTTATATATTAATGATATCCAGAACTCCTCTAAGATTCTCTCCTTCGTTTGCTTTGCAGATGATACAAATTTGTTCTTCTCTCATCAAAATCCCGATGCGCTTATAAACATAATAAATAAAGAACTTGTTTCTGTCCAATCTTGGATTTTTGCGAACAAATTATCCTTAAACATTGATAAAACTCAGTATATGTTATTCAGTAATTCGCTACCTGTGTTACCTCTCTCTGTCAAGATAAACAACATTGATCTGTCACAGGTCAACAATACAACATTTTTGGGTCTTTATATCGATAGTGATTTATCTTGGAGAACCCATGTTAATTATGTAAGCAGAATTATTGCTAGAAATACCGGGGTTCTTAACAAACTTAGCTATTATTTTCCAAGTAATATTCTACAGAGCATATATTCAACTTTGATATCTCCCTATCTCAACTATGGGATTCTGGCGTGGGGAAATGCTTCTAAAAACCTTATCGATTCGTTATTTCTTGTACAAAAACGAGCTGTTAGAATTGTTAACCACACTGGATATTTATCCCACACGAACGAACTTTTTGTAAGTAATAAAATTTTGAAAATTCCCGAGTTATTTTATTACAACGTCGGCCTGTTTATGTTTCAATTTTCAACTGGCCAATTACCAGACGTATTTTCCCAAATGTTTACAAGAAATCATACAGTTCATGATTATCCAACTCGTCAACGTTACGCATATCACCTTCCACGTACCCGAACAATTTTCGCGAAAAAAAACATTATGTTCGCTGGGCCCAAATATTGGAACGAACTCCCTATGGAACTTGTAAGTAGTACCACTGTAACCTCATTCAAACGAAAACTGAAGCAATATCTTCTTAGCAGCTACATTGTACGACATGCATAGTGTATAGTTCTTGTTGCTCTTTACATGTTACCCCTTGTCTATCCCACCTTAGTCCGGCGGGATCCTAACCATGAACACTATTTTTGAACAGTCTGCCTGTTGCGCTGTTCATGCACCTATTGTTCCACTCGGTTATCGAAACTCTCGCGCGTGACAGCTGTCGGTTACTATGGTCACACGGAATGCTTGGTTTTAGGACCCATGCTGGAATGTTACTTCTGAGCTTTCGGTATTGTTTACATTCACGACAAATCTCATTATACCACCTTCTACTTATGTATTTATGACATACAGTTACGCCATTTTCTATACTCTGCAACACACCCTTGAATCTCTGCAGTTATTGTTCACTGCTGCAACATGTGACCTTTCTGTTTTCTGTATTTTTATTTAGTGACATATATTTAATTGGATTTTTTGTTTTGTTTGTTCTAATCGGTTTCCCCAGATATAGTTGGTCTTAAAAAAACATCCGTACTTTAAACTTCCCCTAATCTGATTACTCACGGGACCTGTGGCTGTACAAGCTAATACTTTTACGCAGGTCCCATCATATTTTTTTTCACATTATGACCACAGTGTAATTAGCATGCATACAGACCTCGTGCTTATACCAAATCAAACTTCTGTACATTCTGATGAAGTCTCATCTGAATTATGTTTTGTATAATTTTCGTATTCATATACTTTATTGTGATATATGTGAGAAATATGAAAATAAATTGAAATGAAAATTGAAATGAAACAATACAAAAGATTGTGATTCAGCGTGATTCCTGGTTGGCATTCTGAATATAAGTAGGATGTGCGCAGTGTACTCAGAACATCAGAACGGCAAAAAGAGTCGCTGCAATATTGCGCAATGTGATGTAGAATGTACACCTTTGTACCTTACTCTTCGTTATATCAAGGCCGCGTTCATGCGAATTTCGTAGCCAGAATCACAAACATGAATCATGATTCAAAACGGCGTTTCAAATCACGGTCTCAGCGGAAGAGCGTTCATGCGGGCTTTCGCAATGCTGATTCTGGCTCAGCTCATCCTTTGCCATTGCGCAGCGCACTGCGCAGTTTGACCTTGTCTCTGCAACTCGAGCCAGACCTCCTTATTTCAACTGTACAGGCCTTTACATTTTTATTTCAGTGAATATTTTCCGATAAGCTGTGGCATTCAGGCTCTGCCCACAGATCGAGGAACAGATCGAGGAATAATCATAATTTTTCGTCTCTTCAATTGTTTCCCTTGGTAGACACAGCGCTGCAACCATTACTTTTATCAACTCGATCGGAGAGTAATTACATGTATTATTATATTAAACAGTTAACGTTAGATACGAGCATAGAATCGGTGTATGCAACGGCGTAAATCCGTACTGAGGAGTGGGGGGATGGTCACCATCACCACGATTACAAGCCCATAACCGGACCGGCGCAGCCTTGGTTGGGGGGGGGGGGGGGGGGGAGGGAAGCTTGGTGAACACCCCCCCCCCCCCCACACACACACACACACACACTTTACAGGGATCGGATGTCCCACTCTTTTGCATGGAATAAGTTATAGTGGGAGGAAAGTGGCAGCAAAAATATGAAGACGTTTTGTTCTTGTTGCTTTTTTTTTGCTTGTCAGATGACTTTCGGCGGAAAATGAGACCTTAAAAGTATGAAAACATTTTTCTTTTTGTTTTTGAAATATCTGTGAGAGGGAGCGGAACGACCGAACAGGTGGAGGGTGTGTATCCCTCTCCCACACAAGGAAGTTTTGCATTTTCAGACCTGAAATTCAGCGATCTGGTGCACACTTTTGGTGAAATTTTGTTTTCTTTTCTTTAAAAAACAATAAGAAAATGAAATATTCACAATATATTATTGAATGACTAAATCGTGGTATTTCAGCTCTTGCTCCGCCTGTGCGACATCACTGTGAAGGCCTACTAAATAATGGGGCCTATCACCGGCGTAGACAGGATTTGATCTGAGGAGGAGCGGTTATGTGCCACGGAGGGAGCGAAGCAAGCGAGGGGGGGGGGGGAGGTTATGGTAGGGAGGTTTCCCCCTCCCACGATGAAATCTTTTTACATTAATAATTTAGACATTTTACAGTCCCAAAACTGCCGTTTTTAGCTATATTTTTCGCTTTGGAAACTAAGGAGGGCCGCACCGGGCGCAACTGCTGTCAATCACTGGCAGCAACATCAGGAGAATGGCATAGCAATTAAATGCGAGCGAGCGGATCGAGCGAGCTTGAAATTTTTGACATTTTACAGTCTAAAAACTGCCGTTTGTAGCTATATTTTTCGCTGTGGAAATTAAGGGGGGCCGCACCGGGCGCAACTGCTGTCAATCACTGGCAGCAACATCAGGAGAATGACATAGTGGTTAAATGCGAGCGAGCGGAGCGAGCGAGTTTGAAAATTTTTGACATTTTACAGTCCAAAGACTGCCGTTTGTGGCTGTATTTTTTCGCTTTGGAAATTAAGGGGGGGGGGCACACCGGGCGCAACTCCTGGCAATTACTGGCAGCAACATCAGGAAAATGGCATAACGATTAAATGCGAGCGAGCGAAGCGAGTGAGCTTGAAAATTTTGATATTTTACAGTCTAAAAAACTGTCCTTTGTGGCTGTATTTTTTTGCTTTGGAAATTAAGGGGGGCGCACCGGGCGTAAACTGCTGGCAATTACTGGCAGCAACATCATGAGAATGGCATAATGATTAAATGCGAGGGAGCGAAGCGAGTAAGCTTGAAAATTTTGACATTTTACAGTCTAAAAAACTGTCGTTTGTGGCTGTATTTTTTCGCTTTGGAAATTAAGGGGGGGGGGGCACACCGGGCGCAACTCCTGGCAATTACTGGCAGCAACATCAGGAAAATGGCATAACGATTAAATGCGAGCGAGCGAAGCGAGTGAGCTTGAAAATTTTGATATTTTACAGTCTAAAAAACTGTTCTTTGTGGCTGTATTTTTTTGCTTTGGAAATTAAGGGGGGCGCACCGGGCGTACACTGCTGGCAATTACTGGCAGCAACATCATGAGAATGGCATAATGATTAAATGCGAGGGAGCGAAGCGAGTAAGCTTGAAAATTTTGACATTTTACAGTCTAAAAAACTGTCGTTTGTGGCTGCATTTTTTCGCTTTGGAAATTAAGGGGGCGCACCGGGCGAAAACTACTGGCAATTACTGGCAGCAGCATCAGGAGGATGGCATAATGGCTAAATGCGAGCGAGCGAAGCGATCGAGCTTCAAAATTTTGACATTTTGCAGTCCCAAAACAGCCGCTTGTAGTTATATTTTTCGCTTTGGAAATGAAGGGGGGGGGGCGCACCGGGCGAAAACTGCTGGCAATAACTGGCAGCAACACAAGGAGAATGGAATAATGATTAGTAATGCGAGCGAGCGGAGCGAGCGAGCTTTAAAATTTTGACATTTTACACTCCAAAAACTGCCGTTTGTAGCTATATTTTTCGCTTTTGTTTGTCCCACTTTTATGGGGGAACCACCCCCCCCCCCCCATCGACGCCTCTTCATAAAAAACTGCTGTCAGTCACTGGCAGCAACATCAGGAGAATGGCATAGCGGTTAAATGCGAGCGAGAGGAGCGAGCGAGCTTTAAAATTTTGACATTTTACACTCCAAAAACTGCTGTTTGTAGCTATATTTTTCGCTTTTGTTTCTCCCACTATAATGGGGGAACCACCCCCTCCCCCCATCGACGCCTCTTCATAAAAAACTGCTGTCAGTCACTGGCAGCAAAATCAGGAGAATGGCATAGCAATTAAATGCGAGCGAGCTTGAAATTTTTGACATTTTACAGTCTAAAAACTGCCGTTTGTAGCTATATTTTTCGCTGTGGAAATTAAGGGGGGCCGCACCGGGCGCAACTGCTGTCAATCACTGGCAGCAACATCAGGAGAATGACATAGTGGTTAAACGCGAGCGAGCGGAGCGAGCGAGTTTGAAATTTTTGACATTTTACAGTCCAAAGACTGCCGTTTGTGGCTGTATTTTTTCGCTTTGGAAATTAAGGGGGGGGGGGCACACCGGGCGCAACTCCTGGCAATTACTGGCAGCAACATCAGGAAAATGGCATAACGATTAAATGCGAGCGAGCGAAGCGAGTGAGCTTGAAAATTTTGATATTTTACAGTCTAAAAAACTGTTCTTTGTGGCTGTATTTTTTTGCTTTGGAAATTAAGGGGGCGCACCGGGCGTACACTGCTGGCAATTACTGGCAGCAACATCATGAGAATGGCATAATGATTAAATGCGAGGGAGCGAAGCGAGTAAGCTTGAAAATTTTGACATTTTACAGTCTAAAAAACTGTCGTTTGTGGCTGCATTTTTCGCTTTGGAAATTAAGGGGGCGCACCGGGCGAAAACTACTGGCAATTACTGGCAGCAGCATCAGGAGGATGGCATAATGGCTAAATGCGAGCGAGCGAAGCGATCGAGCTTCAAAATTTTGACATTTTGCAGTCCCAAAACAGCCGCTTGTAGTTATATTTTTCGCTTTGGAAATGAAGGGGGGGGCGCACCGGGCGAAAACTGCTGGCAATAACTGGCAGCAACACAAGGAGAATGGAATAATGATTAGTAATGCGAGCGAGCGAAGCGAGAGAGCTTCAAAACTTTGACATTCTTAACAGTCCCAAAACTGCCGTTTGTAGCTATATTTTTTTGCTTTGGCAATTAAGGGGGCGCACCGGGCGCAACTGCTGTCAGTCACTGGCAGCAACATCAGGAGAATGGCATAGCGGTTAAATGCGAGCGAGCGGAGCGAGCGAGCTTTAAAATTTTGACATTTTACACTCCAAAAACTGCCGTTTGTAGCTATATTTTTCGCTTTTGTTTGTCCCACTTTTATGGGGGAACCACCCCCCCCCCCCCCCCCATCGACGCCTCTTCATAAAAAACTGCTGTCAGTCACTGGCAGCAACATCAGGAGAATGGCATAGCGGTTAAATGCGAGCGAGCGGAGCGAGCGAGCTTAAAATTTTGACATTTTACACTCCAAAAACTGCTGTTTGTAGCTATATTTTTCGCTTTTGTTTCTCCCACTATAATGGGGGAACCACCCCCTCCCCCCATCGACGCCTCTTCATAAAAAACTGCTGTCAGTCACTGGCAGCAACATCAGGAGAATGGCATAGCAATTAAATGCGAGCGAGCTTGAAATTTTTGACATTTTACAGTCTAAAAACTGCCGTTTGTAGCTATATTTTTCGCTGTGGAAATTAAGGGGGGCCGCACCGGGCGCAACCGCTGTCAATCACTGGCAGCAACATCAGGAGAATGACATAGTGGTTAAACGCGAGCGAGCGGAGCGAGCGAGTTTGAAAATTTTTGACATTTTACAGTCCAAAGACTGCCGTTTGTGGCTGTATTTTTTCGCTTTGGAAATTAAGGGGGGGGCACACCGGGCGCAACTCCTGGCAATTACTGGCAGCAACATCAGGAAAATGGCTTAACGATTAAATGCGAGCGAGCGAAGCGAGTGAGCTTGAAAATTTTGATATTTTTACAGTCTAAAAAACTGTCCTTTGTGGCTGTATTTTTTTGCTTTGGAAATTAAGGGGGGCGCACCGGGCGTACACTGCTGGAATTACTGGCAGCAACATCATGAGAATGGCATAATGATTAAATGCGAGGGAGCGAAGCGAGTAAGCTTGAAAATTTTGACATTTTACAGTCTAAAAAACTGTCGTTTGTGGCTGCATTTTTTCGCTTTGGAAATTAAGGGGGCGCACCGGGCGAAAACTACTGGCAATTACTGGCAGCAGCATCAGGAGGATGGCATAATGGTTAAATGCGAGCGAGCGAAGCGATCGAGCTTCAAAATTTTGACATTTTGCAGTCCCAAAACAGCCGCTTGTAGTTATATTTTTCGCTTTGGAAATGAAGGGGGGGCGCACCGGGCGAAAACTGCTGGCAATAACTGGCAGCAACACAAGGAGAATGGAATAATGATTAGTAATGCGAGCGAGCGAAGCGAGAGAGCTTCAAAACTTTGACATTCTTAACAGTCCCAAAACTGCCGTTTGTAGCTATATTTTTTGCTTTGGCAATTAAGGGGCGCACCGGGCGCACCTGCTGTCAGTCACTGGCAGCAACATCAGGAGAATGGCATAGCGGTTTAAATGCGAGCGAGCGGAGCGAGCGAGCTTTAAAATTTTGACATTTACACTCCAAAAACTGCTGTTTGTAGCTATATTTTTCGCTTTTGTTTCTCCCACTATAATGGGGGAACCACCCTCCCCCCCATCGACGCCTCTTCATAAAAAACTGCTGTCAGTCACTGGCAGCAACATCAGGAGAATGGCATAGCAATTAAATGCGAGCGAGCGGAGCGAGCGAGCTTGAAATTTTTGACATTTTACAGTCTAAAAACTGCCGTTTGTAGCTATTATTTTTCGCTGTGGAAATTAAGGGGGGCCGCACCGGGCGCAACTGCTGTCAATCACTGGCAGCAACATCAGGAGAATGGCATAGCAATTAAATGCGAGCGAGCGGATCGAGCGAGCTTGAAATTTTTGACATTTTACAGTCTAAAAACTGCCGTTTGTAGCTATATTTTTCGCTGTGGAAATTAAGGGGCCGCACCGGGCGCAACTGCTGTCAATCACTGGCAGCAACATCAGGAGAATGACATAGTGGTTAAATGCGAGCGAGCGGAGCGAGCGAGTTTGAAATTTTTGACATTTTACAGGCCAAAGACTGCCGTTTGTGGCTGTATTTTTTCGCTTTGGAAATTAAGGGGGGGGGGCACACCGGGCGCAACTCCTGGCAATTACTGGCAGCAACATCAGGAAAATGGCATAACGATTAAATGCGAGCGAGCGAAGCGAGTGAGCTTGAAAATTTTGATATTTTACAGTCTAAAAACTGTCCTTTGTGGCTGTATTTTTTGCTTTGGAAATTAAGGGGGCGCACCGGGCGTAAACTGCTAGCAATTACTGGCAGCAACATCATGAGAATGGCATAATGATTAAATGCGAGGGAGCGAAGCGAGTAAGCTTGAAAATTTTGACATTTTACAGTCTAAAAAACTGTCGTTGTGGCTGCATTTTTTCGCTTTGGAAATTAAGGGGGCGCACCGGGCGGAAAACTACTGGCAATTACTGGCAGCAGCATCAGGAGGATGGCATAATGGCTAAATGCGAGCGAGCGAAGCGATCGAGCTTCAAAATTTTGACATTTTGCAGTCCCAAAACAGCCGCTTGTAGTTATATTTTTCGCTTTGGAAATGAAGGGGGGGGGGCGCACCGGGCGAAACTGCTGGCAATAACTGGCAGCAACACAAGGAGAATGGAATAATGATTAGTAATGCGAGCGAGCGAAGCGAGAGAGCTTCAAACTTTGACATTCTTAACAGTCCCAAAACTGCCGTTTGTAGCTATATTTTTTGCTTGGCAATTAAGGGGGCGCACCGGGCGCAACTGCTGTCAGTCACTGGCAGCAACATCAGGAGAATGGCATAGCGGTTAAATGCGAGCGAGCGGAGCGAGCGAGCTTTAAAATTTTGACATTTTACACTCCAAAAACTGCCGTTTGTAGCTATATTTTTCGCTTTTGTTTGTCCCACTTTTATGGGGGAACCACCCCCCCCCCCATCGACGCCTCTTCATAAAAAACTGCTGTCAGTCACTGGCAGCAACATCAGGAGAATGGCATAGCGGTTAAATGCGAGCGAGAGGAGCGAGCGAGCTTTAAAATTTTGACATTTTACACTCCAAAAACTGCTGTTTGTAGCTATATTTTTCGCTTTTGTTTCTCCCACTATAATGGGGGAACCACCCCCTCCCCCCATCGACGCCTCTTCATAAAAAACTGCTGTCAGTCACTGGCAGCAAAATCAGGAGAATGGCATAGCAATTAAATGCGAGCGAGCTTGAAATTTTTGACATTTTACAGTCTAAAAACTGCCGTTTGTAGCTATATTTTTCGCTGTGGAAATTAAGGGGGGCCGCACCGGGCGCAACTGCTGTCAATCACTGGCAGCAACATCAGGAGAATGACATAGTGGTTAAACGCGAGCGAGCGGAGCGAGCGAGTTTGAAAATTTTTGACATTTTACAGTCCAAAGACTGCCGTTTGTGGCTGTATTTTTTCGCTTTGGAAATTAAGGGGGGGGGGGCACACCGGGCGCAACTCCTGGCAATTACTGGCAGCAACATCAGGAAAATGGCATAACGATTAAATGCGAGCGAGAGAAGCGAGTGAGCTTGAAAATTTTGATATTTTACAGTCTAAAAAACTGTTCTTTGTGGCTGTATTTTTTTGCTTTGGAAATTAAGGGGGGCGCACCGGGCGTACACTGCTGGCAATTACTGGCAGCAACATCATGAGAATGGCATAATGATTAAATGCGAGGGAGCGAAGCGAGTAAGCTTGAAAATTTTGACATTTTACAGTCTAAAAAACTGTCGTTTGTGGCTGCATTTTTTCGCTTTGGAAATTAAGGGGGCGCACCGGGCGAAAACTACTGGCAATTACTGGCAGCAGCATCAGGAGGATGGCATAATGGCTAAATGCGAGCGAGCGAAGCGATCAAGCTTCAAAATTTTGACATTTTGCAGTCCCAAAACAGCCGCTTGTAGTTATATTTTTCGCTTTGGAAATGAAGGGGGGGGGGCGCACCGGGCGAAAACTGCTGGCAATAACTGGCAGCAACACAAGGAGAATGGAATAATGATTAGTAATGCGAGCGAGCGAAGCGAGAGAGCTTCAAAACTTTGACATTCTTAACAGTCCCAAAACTGCCGTTTGTAGCTATATTTTTTTGCTTTGGCAATTAAGGGGGCGCACCGGGCGCAACTGCTGTCAGTCACTGGCAGCAACATCAGGAGAATGGCATAGCGGTTAAATGCGAGCGAGCGGAGCGAGCGAGCTTTAAAATTTTGACATTTTACACTCCAAAAACTGCCGTTTGTAGCTATATTTTTCGCTTTTGTTTGTCCCACTTTTATGGGGGAACCACCCCCCCCCCCCATCGACGCCTCTTCATAAAAAACTGCTGTCAGTCACTGGCAGCAACATCAGGAGAATGGCATAGCGGTTAAATGCGAGCGAGCGGAGCGAGCGAGCTTTAAAATTTTGACATTTTACACTCCAAAAACTGCTGTTTGTAGCTATATTTTTCGCTTTTGTTTCTCCCACTATAATGGGGGAACCACCCCCTCCCCCCATCGACGCCTCTTCATAAAAAACTGCTGTCAGTCACTGGCAGCAACATCAGGAGAATGGCATAGCGGTTAAATGCGAGCGAGAGGAGCGAGCGAGCTTTAAAATTTTGACATTTTACACTCCAAAAACTGCTGTTTGTAGCTATATTTTTCGCTTTTGTTTCTCCCACTATAATGGGGGAACCACCCCCTCCCCCCATCGACGCCTCTTCATAAAAAACTGCTGTCAGTCACTGGCAGCAAAATCAGGAGAATGGCATAGCAATTAAATGCGAGCGAGCTTGAAATTTTTGACATTTTACAGTCTAAAAACTGCCGTTTGTAGCTATATTTTTCGCTGTGGAAATTAAGGGGGGCCGCACCGGGCGCAACTGCTGTCAATCACTGGCAGCAACATCAGGAGAATGACATAGTGGTTAAACGCGAGCGAGCGGAGCGAGCGAGTTTGAAAATTTTTGACATTTTACAGTCCAAAGACTGCCGTTTGTGGCTGTATTTTTTCGCTTTGGAAATTAAGGGGGGGGGGCACACCGGGCGCAACTCCTGGCAATTACTGGCAGCAACATCAGGAAAATGGCATAACGATTAAATGCGAGCGAGAGAAGCGAGTGAGCTTGAAAATTTTGATATTTTACAGTCTAAAAAACTGTTCTTTGTGGCTGTATTTTTTTGCTTTGGAAATTAAGGGGGGCGCACCGGGCGTACACTGCTGGCAATTACTGGCAGCAACATCATGAGAATGGCATAATGATTAAATGCGAGGGAGCGAAGCGAGTAAGCTTGAAAATTTTGACATTTTACAGTCTAAAAAACTGTCGTTTGTGGCTGCATTTTTTCGCTTTGGAAATTAAGGGGGCGCACCGGGCGAAAACTACTGGCAATTACTGGCAGCAGCATCAGGAGGATGGCATAATGGCTAAATGCGAGCGAGCGAAGCGATCAAGCTTCAAAATTTTGACATTTTGCAGTCCCAAAACAGCCGCTTGTAGTTATATTTTTCGCTTTGGAAATGAAGGGGGGGGCGCACCGGGCGAAAACTGCTGGCAATAACTGGCAGCAACACAAGGAGAATGGAATAATGATTAGTAATGCGAGCGAGCGAAGCGAGAGAGCTTCAAAACTTTGACATTCTTAACAGTCCCAAAACTGCCGTTTGTAGCTATATTTTTTTGCTTTGGCAATTAAGGGGGCGCACCGGGCGCAACTGCTGTCAGTCACTGGCAGCAACATCAGGAGAATGGCATAGCGGTTAAATGCGAGCGAGCGGAGCGAGCGAGCTTTAAAATTTTGACATTTTACACTCCAAAAACTGCCGTTTGTAGCTATATTTTTCGCTTTTGTTTGTCCCACTTTTATGGGGGAACCACCCCCCCCCCATCGACGCCTCTTCATAAAAAACTGCTGTCAGTCACTGGCAGCAACATCAGGAGAATGGCATAGCGGTTAAATGCGAGCGAGCGGAGCGAGCGAGCTTTAAAATTTTGACATTTTACACTCCAAAAACTGCTGTTTGTAGCTATATTTTTCGCTTTTGTTTCTCCCACTATAATGGGGGAACCACCCCCTCCCCCCATCGACGCCTCTTCATAAAAAACTGCTGTCAGTCACTGGCAGCAACATCAGGAGAATGGCATAGCAATTAAATGCGAGCGAGCTTGAAATTTTTGACATTTTACAGTCTAAAAACTGCCGTTTGTAGCTATATTTTTCGCTGTGGAAATTAAGGGGGGCCGCACCGGGCGCAACCGCTGTCAATCACTGGCAGCAACATCAGGAGAATGACATAGTGGTTAAACGCGAGCGAGCGGAGCGAGCGAGTTTGAAAATTTTTGACATTTTACAGTCCAAAGACTGCCGTTTGTGGCTGTATTTTTTCGCTTTGGAAATTAAGGGGGGGGGGCACACCGGGCGCAACTCCTGGCAATTACTGGCAGCAACATCAGGAAAATGGCATAACGATTAAATGCGAGCGAGCGAAGCGAGTGAGCTTGAAAATTTTGATATTTTACAGTCTAAAAAACTGTCCTTTGTGGCTGTATTTTTTTGCTTTGGAAATTAAGGGGGGCGCACCGGGCGTACACTGCTGGCAATTACTGGCAGCAACATCATGAGAATGGCATAATGATTAAATGCGAGGGAGCGAAGCGAGTAAGCTTGAAAATTTTGACATTTTACAGTCTAAAAAACTGTCGTTTGTGGCTGCATTTTTTCGCTTTGGAAATTAAGGGGGCGCACCGGGCGAAAACTACTGGCAATTACTGGCAGCAGCATCAGGAGGATGGCATAATGGTTAAATGCGAGCGAGCGAAGCGATCGAGCTTCAAAATTTTGACATTTTGCAGTCCCAAAACAGCCGCTTGTAGTTATATTTTTCGCTTTGGAAATGAAGGGGGGGTGCACCGGGCGAAAACTGCTGGCAATAACTGGCAGCAACACAAGGAGAATGGAATAATGATTAGTAATGCGAGCGAGCGAAGCGAGAGAGCTTCAAAACTTTGACATTCTTAACAGTCCCAAAACTGCCGTTTGTAGCTATATTTTTTGCTTTGGCAATTAAGGGGGCGCACCGGGCGCACCTGCTGTCAGTCACTGGCAGCAACATCAGGAGAATGGCATAGCGGTTAAATGCGAGC
Source organism: Diadema setosum (assembly GCF_964275005.1). Classification (NCBI taxonomy): domain Eukaryota; kingdom Metazoa; phylum Echinodermata; class Echinoidea; order Diadematoida; family Diadematidae; genus Diadema; species Diadema setosum. The sequence goes on along the minus strand of NW_027307694.1, from coordinate 60,035 downwards.
GAGCGGAGCGAGCGAGCTTTAAAATTTTGACATTTTACACTCCAAAAACTGCTGTTTGTAGCTATATTTTTCGCTTTTGTTTCTCCCACTATAATGGGGGAACCACCCCCTCCCCCCCATCGACGCCTCTTCATAAAAAACTGCTGTCAGTCACTGGCAGCAACATCAGGAGAATGGCATAGCAATTAAATGCGAGCGAGCGGAGCGAGCGAGCTTGAAATTTTTGACATTTTACAGTCTAAAAACTGCCGTTTGTAGCTATATTTTTCGCTGTGGAAATTAAGGGGGGCCGCACCGGGCGCAACTGCTGTCAATCACTGGCAGCAACATCAGGAGAATGACATAGTGGTTAAATGCGAGCGAGCGGAGCGAGCGAGTTTGAAAATTTTTGACATTTTACAGTCCAAAGACTGCCGTTTGTGGCTGTATTTTTTCGCTTTGGAAATTAAGGGGGGGGGGCACACCGGGCGCAACTCCTGGCAATTACTGGCAGCAACATCAGGAAAATGGCATAACGATTAAATGCGAGCGAGCGAAGCGAGTGAGCTTGAAAATTTTGATATTTTACAGTCTAAAAAACTGTCCTTTGTGGCTGTATTTTTTTGCTTTGGAAATTAAGGGGGGGGGGCGCACCGGGCGTACACTGCTGGCAATTACTGGCAGCAACATCATGAGAATGGCATAATGATTAAATGCGAGGGAGCGAAGCGAGTAAGCTTGAAAATTTTGGCATTTTACAGTCTAAAAAACTGTCGTTTGTGGCTGTATTTTTTCGCTTTGGAAATTAAGGGGGCGCACCGGGCGAAAACTACTGGCAATTACTGGCAGCAGCATCAGGAGGATGGCATAATGGTTAAATGCGAGCGAGCGAAGCGATCGAGCTTCAAAATTTTGACATTTTGCAGTCCCAAAACAGCCGCTTGTAGTTATATTTTTCGCTTTGGAAATTAAGGGGGTGGGCGCACCGGGCGAAAACAGCTGGCAATAACTGGCAGCAACACAAGGAGAATGGAATAATGATTAGTAATGCGAGCGAGCGAAGCGAGAGAGCTTCAAAATTTTGACATTTTATACAGTCCCAAAACTGCCGTTTGTAGCTATATTTTTTGCTTTGGCAATTAAGGGGGCGCACCGGGCGCAACTGCTATCAGTCACTGGCAGCAACATCAGGAGAATGGCATAGCGGTTAAATGCGAGCGAGCGGAGCGAGCGAGCTTTAAAATTTTGACATTTTACACTCCAAAAACTGCCGTTTGTAGCTATATTTTTCGTTTTGTTTGTCCCACTTTTATGGGGGAACCACCCCCCCCCCCCCATCGACGCCTCTTCATAAAAAACTGCTGTCAGTCACTGGCAGCAACATCAGGAGAATGGCATAGCGGTTAAATGCGAGCGAGCGTAGCGAGCGAGCTTTAAAATTTTGACATTTTACACTCCAAAAACTGCCGTTTGTAGCTATATTTTTCGCTTTTGTTTGTCCCACTTTTATGGGGGAACCACCCCTTTCCCCCATCGACGCCTCTTCATAAAAAACTGCTGGCAGTCACTGGCAGCAACATCAGGAGAATGGCATAGCGGTTAAATGCGAGCGAGCGGAGCGAGCGAGCTTTAAGATTTTGACATTTTACACTCCAAAAGCTGCCGTTTGTAGCTATATTTTTCGCTTTTGTTTGTCCCACTTTTATGGGGGAACCACCCCCCCCCCATCGACGCCTCTTCATACAAATAATCTGCTCCACACTCTTTGATAAATTAGGGAAATATACGTCAATATCAAAAGTGTACAAAGTTTATCGAAAGGGATCCTGTATAGCAGAGCATTTGCATGTTTATGATTGCAATACAACGATCTGGTGCATAATTCTGGCGATATTTGGACAATATTTTCCATTAAGAAAGTTCGAGATTTGTCCTCATCTCGGGAATTGCTTGGGGGATAAATGATTTGTCTGCCTAAACACATCCGTATAGGGGCGGGGCAAATGCCCCTTTGCCCCCCCCCCCCCCCCCGAGACTCCAACTCTCCCGTTTTCGACGGGAGATCTCCCGCCGAAAGCCCATTTTTGCAAAATCTCCCGTTCTCCCGTTTGAGATTTAATTTCTCCCGCCCTGGCTCTGTGTCTCCCGTTGGAAAGGATTTCTTACTTATTGCTATTGTATGTTGAAAAGATTAAGCCTTAGATAGCACCAGAGAGCATTTAGAACCCTAGGAACTTGGCGCTTCGCACACATCAACTTGGAGTCTCCAGTTTGCTAGGCCCCCTTACGAAAAAGTCCTGTGGTACTCCTGTGGTAATTACCACAGGACGGTACCACAGGACAGTACCACAGGAAAGTACCACAGGACAGTACCACAGGAAAGTACCACAGGACAGTACCACAGGAATTGTCCTGTGGTATTTTGGGACATACCACAGGACAGTACCACAGGAATTCCTGTGGTATTTTGGGACGTACCACAGGGCAGTACCACAGGAAAGTACCACAGGACCGGTACCACAGAACAGTACCACAGGACAGTACCACAGGAATTCCTGTGGTATTTTGGGACGTACCACAGGGCAGTACCACAGGAATTCCTGTGGTATTTTGGGACGTACCACAGGGCAGTACCACAGGACTAGTACCACAGAACAGTACCACAGGAACTGTCCTGTGGTATTTTGGGACAGTACCACAGGACAGTACCACAGGTCGATCATTACCACACAGCATTACCACAGGGCAGTACCACACAGCATTTCCATGGTACCACAGGAGAGTACCACACAGGATAGATCGAAAAAAAAATCTGGGAGAATTTTAGCCACATATCAAGGATTATACGTGATAGGTTAGTGATGGATTTCAGGACAAACATGGCCCTACTTAATAACCTGTCCTACTCCTAACACATAACCTCAAACGAGAGTCTAATGGCCAAGTGCCAATCTAGTCCTATAATAGATCTATATAGTCATATTCTATTCCTAGGTAGCCATCGACCGTATCAGTACACATATATATGGCCGTCTATCCGTAAAGCATTAAGGCATGGTTACTAACTCGATTATACTTTATTATCAAGATATGAAATTACACTTTCATAATGATATCTATGATATTGGGAATAACATAACATAATTAGACAATCTTTCATAAAGTTCAAAGTAAGTTCCATCATTAATACTTTGACTTTTTAAGTCATATATGTATTTTCTAAAATCTAGAGTGCTTTTTATGAATATTCATGAGCTATGTAAAAATTTGTACCACAGGAGTACCACAGAAGTACCACAGGAGTACCACAGAAGTCCTTATGAATTTTTTCATGCTTTACATCAGCACTTTCACTAAATAGGTAATACTGTAGGAGTATAGGACAGGATAAGTAATGGCAAATCAATTGTTATAATTCACAGCATAATTAGTCATCTATCAATTAATTGAGGAATATTAATATGTGCTTTTTTGTTTGTATTTTTGTTATAGATTTCAGTTGATTCTGCCTTACAATTTTCCTGTGTGGTACTCCTGTGTGGTACTGCTGTTTGATATTCTCCTGATGTGATAGTCCTCTGGTATAAAATGTTAAGAAAAAAAAAAAGAATATCCTTCTGTGTGGAATAGCACCATATTATGATTTTCCTGTGGGATTTTGGACAGTTCCTGTGGTACTCTCCTGTGGTATACATCGAAAATTACCACAGGAATTCCTGTCTTACTGTCCTGTGGTACGTCCCAAAATACCACAGGACAAGTCATGTGGTACTGTCCTGTGTTACTATCCTGTGGTACTTTCCTGTGGTACTGTGATGTGGTACTGCCCAGTGGTACTGCCCTGTGGTACTGTCCTGTGGTACGTCCCAAAATACCACAGGACAAGTCGTGTGGTACTGTCCTGTGGTACTGTCCTGTGGTACGTCCCAAAATACCACAGGACAATTCCTGTGGTACTGTCCTGTGGTATGTCCCAAAATACCACAGGACAAGTCGTGTGGTACTGTCCTGTGGTACTGCCATGTTGTACGTCCCAAAATACCACAGGACAAGTCGTGTGGTACTGTCCTGTGGTACTATCCTGTGGTACTTTCCTGTGGTACTGTCCTGTGGTACTGCCCTGTGGTATTGTCCTGTGGTACTGTCCTGTGGTACGTCCCAAAATACCACAGGACAAGTCGTGTGGTACTGTCCTGTGGTACTATCCTGTGGTACTTTCCTGTGGTACTGTCCTGTGGTACTGCCCTGTGGTACGTCCCAAAATACCACAGGACAAGTCGTGTGGTACTGTCCTGTGGTACTATCCTGTGGTACTTTCCTGTGGTACTGTCCTGTGGTACTGTCCTGTGGTACTATCCTGTGGTACTTTCCTGTGGTACTGTCCTGTGGTACTGCCCTGTGGTATTGTCCTGTGGTACTGTCCTGTGGTACGTCCCAAAATACCACAGGACAAGTCGTGTGGTACTGTCCTGTGGTACTATCCTGTGGTACTTTCCTGTGGTACTGTCCTGTGGTACAGTCCTGTGGTACGTCCCAAAATACCACAGGACAAGTCGTGTGGTACTGTCCTGTGGTACTATCCTGTGGTACTTTCCTGTGGTACTGTCCTGTGGTAATGTCCTGTGGTAATGTCCTGTGGTACTGTCCTGTAGTACGTCCCAAAATACCAAAGGACAAGTCGTGTGGTACTGTCCTGTGATACTATCCTGTGGTACTTTCCTGTGGTACTGTCCTGTGGTACTGTCCTGTGGTACTGCCCTGTGGTACTGTCCTGTGGTACGTCCCAAAATACCACAGGACAAGTCGTGAGGTACTGTCCTGTGGTAGTATCCTGTGGTACTGTCCTGTGGTATGTCCCAAAATACCACAGGACAATTCCTGTGGTACTGTCCTGTGGTACTATCCTGTGGTACTTTCCTGTTGTACTGTCCTGTGGAACTGCCCTGTGGTACTGTCCTGTGGTACGTCCTAAAATACCACAGAACAAGTCGTGTGGTACTGTCCTGTGGTACTTTCCTGTTGTACTCTCCTGTGGTATGTCCCAAAATACCACAAGACAATTCATGTGGTACTGTTGTGTGGTATACGTCCCAAAATACCACAGGACAATTTGTGTGTATACTGTCTTGTTGTATTGTCCTGTGGTACTATCCTGTGGTACTTTCCTGTGGTAATGTCCTGTGGTACTGCCCTGTGGTACATGCCAGAGTACCACACGAGCCTGTGACACAGTACCACACAGTTCCTGTGGTAACATTTATTTATGTGGTACATTGTGTGGTACTACTGGGAGTATCCTACAAGCCTGTGGTACAGTACCACACAGTTCCTGTGGTAACATTACAAGTGTGTGGTACATTGTGTGGTACCGACAAGTACCACAGGGAGTACCACAGGACTTTTTTGTTAGGGGGGTTTCAGGCGGGAGAATCTCCAGATCAGAAGGTGCTTTGGGTTGGAGTCTCTGCCCCCCCCCCCCCAATAGATTCGACGCCCCTGATCTTCCCTGGGTATGCCCATCCTGACTGAGTCATCAGTCACTGTCGTTTCTCAATAATGATTCAGGAAATGGAGGGGGTTCAATTATGGCGATATATTTTTTGTTATTGTTTGTTTGTTTGTTTTCGTACATATTTTGCAGATGGTCCCCAGTTACTCGCGTCATAGGATGTTTACATGTAGGCCTATACTATTTGACGTTGTCAACGTCTGAGCCATACCTCGCAGTGTATGTCGATGTTACTTTCTTCGCAAGCGAGCGAAGCGAGCGAGCGCCTGAGAAAATTGTGTATACATTTTCCTACAAGATAGCATATTGTTCAGCTCTGTTACCTGTCTGAAGGCCGGTGTAGTAGGCGATTATGTCCCCCCCTGGAGAAACACTCCGGGGGACCAAATCTCCGTGTCAGGTTTCAGGATTTAATGTCTTAGGATGTGATATCCTATTTCAACCGGCGATATGGTCCTAGGTCTTTTCAACACTGACGGAAATAGTGTCCCTACTCCCACACACAGTAACTCTGCCAGCAGCGATAGCGCCAGTGGCCGATGTGTACGTGACAGTACAGGACACTGGGTCGAAATTTAATCATTTTAAATCTACATTTCAAGTGGTGTCTGTTTGGTACCATGACCGTATCTATTAATAGTTGAGTGGAAGTTCTGATGTGATTTGGATAACAAAATTACACTTCATATCCGAATATTAGTGTTTGATTCCAGACTTACGTGGTGACTAAGTCGCTGCGTTCTACGTAACACTCAGTCCCACACGTTCCTATTTTTGCTGGGCAAGAAAATCGTCCTATTATTGGTATGTACACGTTGTATCACTTGAGTATGTTTCTGTTTTATTTCGTGGTGCTTACACTGTGGTGGTGGTGGTGGTGGTGTGGGGGGAGGGGGGGGGGGTTCAAAGTTAACCCCATCCCCATTACCGTGCAACGTTTCACAAGTTCTAGGTCTGCATTCTGAATGCCACCATGGGTACGACTTTCGTGAAATTCATTTTGGAAAAAATAATAATGATAATACACCTGCAGTCACTCCATGTATTCTGTATGGCGCACATATTCAATGTTGGTGCCAAAGGCGCTTTGAAAAGGAAGGAAGAAAGAAAAATATACACACATTACCTAGGCCTACATGTACAAAACATGACAACAGGGAAGTAAATGACACACAAAAAAAGAAGGAAACATAATCCCTGACAAGATTTTTTTTTAAAAATATATATATCATGGATTGCAGTTATATGTAATCCTCAACACGTAATACGTCCCTAGTTTAGATTTGAATGTTCCTGTAGATGGAAGTTGGCGCAGTGGAATATGTTACAGTTTGCATGATCCTATGACCGAGAGAGAGAGAGAGAGAGAGAGAGAGCGATCCCCATCCATGTTAATTTCTTGGTATTAGAATGGACAGTGCATCTCACATGAAGAACGTATAGGCTTCGTCTCCGCTTCAATGTGTATTTGGGAATCGTACAGAGACTTGCAAGTATGCGGGGAAAGAGAGTGAACTGAATGATGTACTAATAACAGAATCTTGAAAATGATATTTTTTTTTCAACGTAAAGAACGGAAGATTGGTGATATGTTATCAAACTTTTTTTGTGACAGGCGGGAGGAATAATTTTGGTATTGTTGAAGTTTTATAACATCTCCCTGTGGAGATTACATAGCAGCAAATTCGAAAAAAAAAATCCAAATGAGAAAATATAAAAAGGAAAAAAAAAGAAAAAGCATTTCATTTTGCAGATTTAGAGAATATCTTTTTTATGAAACTTAAATTATGCAACTGCATGATATCTAATACTGATACTTATACTGATACTTCTAATACTGAACTTGAATAATATGATTTGGAAAAGACATTTCCTGGACCCCTATAACACCTATAACGGACTGTTTTTGATGGAATGATGTAAAATTGCTCTTACTTAGCATGTCATTTGAATCTAATAGTAAATAAGAACAATTAAGTTTTACCATTAGTCAGCTTAAGGTCACTGGATGCAAACTAGATTTTCAGGTCTGGGAAACATTCTTCAAGACAGTTTTGCATTGGCGGATGACACGGTAAACGTAGTATAGGTTTTAAGACGCAAAGAGTTTTATATCATCTGCATAACAATGATAACTACTACAATGTTAGCGAAATACACTTCACTGATTTATTGTGCACAAGTAAAAAAAAAAATAGCGGGCTTCCAACAATACCCTTTCCTGGCTTTGGTACATCAAACATTGCCAAACTTGTGCAGTAGCTTTATGACCAGGGGTAAAATAACAAATGTGATTCTGACGTACCACTGGGATTGTTCAGAGAAATGGGACTAATGAAGGACGGTTTCCTCGATACCCAAATATTTCAACGTTTGAGTCTGCATAGCGTGATTTACTGTGCCACGAGCTGAGCTCATATCAAGCATGATAACAACAGTAATATTCCCATAATCCAATTCTCTGAGCACAATAATGTATGTTAAATTGACTAACAGTGTTTCCACATCATTCGACCAGGCTAAATTGCAGATCTAAATGGATAAAAGAAAACCAATCTTGCAGATAGTTGTCAATTCTGAGAAAACAACAACTTTCAAGCAGTTTACTCAAAAAGAATAAAAGTGAGATTAGACGGTAGTCTCAGAGAAACTCCAAACCTATTGTTATTTCTTAAATTTTGATAAATAGCAACTCATTTACAATCCTGTGGGAATACACCTTATCTCAGGCTGGCATGTTTGTGATTCTTATAATAACGGGTATAATACCAAAACTGTGCTACAATTCTTAACCAAATCAGTTGTCAGTGGCGTATCTAGGGAAAACGGCGCCCTGGGCAAGCGCGAAAATCTGCGCCCCTAATTTCTGAAAAAGTGTTCAACCTAAACCCCATCCCGATAGAGACTTTATGCTTTTTCATATCATATGCTTTTGAGGTCTTTTGAGGGTGATTTAAATGTAATAAATTTTGGCGATTGAACGCAACGAGCGAGCCGAAAATGTTTGTATTTCAGCTTATAAAACATGGAATTCTTGTCATTTCAGCTTATTTAATCTTACAATAGACCAGTTCGTAATTACACTCTGCGCATGAGCAGAAAAAGGTCATTTTTACCAACAGGCATTTTGGGTTGTAAATTCATTGAGATAAGCATCCGTGATGCAATAATTATTCATGTGATCCTTATATAAATGAGGCTTGCCAGCACATCCACCTGACAACAAGACTGTTATTTCGCAATCATCGCTATAAGGAAATGGGCTGTTATTGCATTCAAATACAAAACATGAATTCCATAAATTGTTACGTCGGGCACGCTTATGCATTATGCCCCCTTTGAAAACGATTGAAGTGCCTAACCAGCAGAGAAAAAAGAAAGGTCATTTGTACCAATGTGTAAATGAGGTAATTACGAACTGGCTTATTCTAATCAAGATATAGTGACGGCCTTATAGATAACGATTTATACCAATAAACTGAGGACTTGAAAAAATACTCCATTTTAGTACGCGCGAGTGAGCTGAAAATTTTTGTTTTCCAGCTTACAAAACATGGAATTCTTGTCATTTTTGCTTATTAAATCTTACAATTCTAGTCAAAATAATAATAGTGACGGCGTTATAGATAACGATTTATACCAACAAAGAGAGGACTTGAAAAAATCCTCTGAATTAGTACGAGCGAGTGAGCCGAAATTTGTATATTTCTGCGTCATCATTACGTTTTGTTCTTAGTTTGTTTTGTTTTTTTGCCCCTCCCCCCCCCCATGTTCGAAACAGTTGGCGCCCTCCTTTGATCCAATCGGCGATCTCTTCAGAATAAAAGAAATTGCAGCCGCTGCTACGTGAAACATTTTGCCTGTTAAATATAAAATGACATGTGTGAACACAATATACATTGTCATTTTGTCCGCGTCATCATCATGTTTTGTTTTTATCTTATTTGATTTGACTGCCCCCCCCCCCCGGTCGGGTCGAGGGTTTTTTTTTTCTTCTTCTTCTTCTTCTTCTTCTTCTTCTTCTTCTTCTTCTTCTTCTTCTTCTTCGTTTTTGTTTTGTTTGTTTGTGGGGTTTTTTTTCGTTTTTTGGCGCCCCGAAGAAGTGGCGCCCGGGGCAAGTGCCCCCCTTGCCCCCCACACCGATACGCCACTGTCTGTTGGGATTGTATTTAGTTCACGTGATTTGTTTGGTGAGTTCTTGATTAATAAGTTAATGTTCTATACCATCTATAGTGACATACTGTAACTCACTCAATTCTTACTTGGCCTCACAGACAATGTCATCTGACTGTACGATGGAAGTTTGGAAAGACTGTTGAATTGCCAGGATTCTACCAACAAAATTCTGATTAAAACAATTTTCAAGCTCAGTCTGATCACCATGAGTGAGGTATTTTGGTAAAAGTTAAAGCAATAACAGCTTTATACAGTTTCTTTGTGTCTTTCAGAAAATCCGTAATGCTTTTGAATGGTAATTTGATGAAGACTTAATGAAGGCATTTACATATTGCTTTTGAGTACAATATCTGCTTGTGAAATTCCCGTTTTATGGACCTTAAATTTCGTTTTATTTGTCAGCGAAGATTTGCTCGAGCTATTTCTTGGGTATGGTACCATAAAGCGTTGGGGTGAATAAACCTTGAGCCGAGCCATTTCTCAAGTGCTAATCAACCTTCCGTTGCCCGCCTTGTTACACTTGCCAAACGTGAACACATAATCCTTCAAGATCTGCACTGGCTTCCTATAAGATATCGTATTCAATACAAGATCCTCCTCATTACTTTCAAGGCACTACACGGAACAGCCCCGCACTACATTACAGAACTCATAACCCCATATAAGCCTACTAGATGTCTCCGATCCTCTGCTCGAAACTTGCTTGTTGTTCCTACCATTCGAACGAAGTCTTATGGGGACAGGGTTTTTTCTTTTGCTGCACCTACTCTATGGAATTCTCTGCCAGACCCACTTAGAAGTCAGATGCCAATAGACAATTTCAAACAAAAACTCAAAACCTATCTTTACGAAATAGCCTATGATTGTTAAACTTGAAGTCATTTTTCAGTAGTACTGGCAGCTCTGACCTTCAATGTACGTATATTTAAGAAATAGTGATTGTAGGGTAATATATTGTGCTTGGTAAATTGTAATTTTTGTTGCTACATTTTGTATTATGGTATAATTTGTTTATTTGTTTGTAAAGCGCATTGAAATTCATTCTTTTCAAGTCTGAAATGCGCTATATAAGAGCTTGTTATTATTATTATTATTATTATTATTATTATTATTATTATTATTATTATCATTATCATCAAGGGCAGAAGTGAAAAAGATGCATGTTGTAAATACATGTATTCACTTATTGAATTCTTCATCAACAGTATAATAGTTAGGTCAGGGAGGTGAGACACCTCCCTGGTTAAGTTCATATTCTTAGGGTCTTAGGTTCATAATATTTACAGGAACAATGAATTTTCTTAACCAATTCTCAATTTGGGTTTCGTCAGAAACACAGCACCGTTCATGTCCATTTGAAGTTTATTGACCACACACCGCGCATACTATTTATAATCATTCTCATCTTATTGGTATCTTCCTGAACTTCTCCAAGGCCTTCGATACAATTAATAATGACATTTTACTTCACAAAATATTGTCTTATTATTGAATGCGGGGGAAGGCCTTGGAGTGATTCAGGAATTACCTACAAAATCGAAAACAATACATAACTCTGAACGAGAACAACTCAAGTCTATCTTCATTGTGGCGTCCCACAGGGTAGCTTGTTAGAGGACCTTTACTTTTTGTTATTTACATGAATGGCTTTTGCAGATCATGTGACATACTCTCATTTACACTCTTTGCTGATGACTCAAATATTTTCTTTTCTCGCCAAAATCCAGATACTCTCGTTCGAATCGTTAATTCCGAATTGAAGAAAAAGTGTTTCAGTGGATAAGAGCTACTGAATTATCACTTAATCTCCAGAAAACCGAGTAATATGCTTTTTAGCAATTCCAGAAGCTTTGCGCATAGGTTATTTCTGATGACTCTGCACGTATCACGATGGACGATAAACTTTCGTGGAGGCCGCATAATTTCGACTAATATTGATATCATTGATAGACTCAAGTTTCATATCAAATTACCCTGTTTGTTGCGGTTGTATTTTCTCTAATTTTACCTTATCTTGATTACGGACTCCTAGCATGGGGTAGTGCCCATCAAACTATACTAGATATACTACTGTTACAAAAGAAAAAAACAAAAACAAAAACGAGCACTTCGTATTATTTGTGGCATCCCGCCACGTTCTTATTCAGATCCATTATTCACTAAATATAAGATTTTGAAAATCAAAGATTTGTACCTTTATTTTTTCATCTTGGCAAGTTTTGTGTTTAATTACAACACAAATGCACTTCCCAATATTTTCAATTCAATGTTCCCACGGAACCAGTTTTTTCATAAATATCCCACTAGACAATCGATGAGTTTCATTTACCCCTCCTAAGAACTTTATTGGCTCAGAATACATTTTATTTACACCGGCCCCAGATTTTGGAATTCATTAAGCTGTGAAGCAAAAAAAAAAAAAAATATATTCATCTTTGTATTATTTTAAGTGCAAGTTGAAATTCTTTCTGTTAAATCCTCTCTGATATCTTTTTTCTTTATTAGCTAGGTCTCATCAACCTCAGGGTTCAATACACCATCAATCAGTCAGTCACTAAATTTATTATTTCGCAATGATTTAGCTATAATGATACTTCCACAGCTGTGAGCTGTGAGCTCTGAAGCACCCCAATTCCCTGTTCCATTTCCCTTGTTCAGCGTGTATAGGCATTCTCTTTTTTCTTTTTTTCCTTCCGTTCTTTCCATCTATTCTGTCAAGACGTCTTGTGTTTCTCCTGTTTTGTTCCGTCCTGTCGTAAATTATATTTGTGATAAGTATTTGTAGATAAGTAATTCATAAGATTCTTTGAGTGGTTAACAGTATACAAGCTTGTTAGTGGACCTCTCAATTTGTTTTCTTAACTAAAACATAACTTTGCATTTTTGCCAGTAAGCATTCTTATGTTAAACTGTATCATTTTATCTCTTGCAGAGGCGAATGTTTATGTTCATGATGTAATTCCTGATTTATTCTGTTTTATGTTTGTTGGAAAAAGAAGAATGAAAATTAATGAATTGAATCAAATTGAATTGAATAATCCTTTGCTCATGATCTGATTCGTCCAGATTATGCGGTAAAGATATCATACCGTATATATGATCAGGAGCATGCAGAGAAGGGAAACCTATTTGCAAATACTTTACAAATTTCCTACTTCGTTGACTTCTACACCTGATAATCAGTCTGTTCCCTATACGATGAAGTGCAAAAAAAAATAATAAAAATAGTGAAAACATTCATGGACAATATGATATTTATACTGCCCTTAGAAGTAGGTCCCTATACATGGCAGCTCCTTCTTTGCATATTTTGCCCATAATTTGTATGTCATTCAAAGTTCATTTCGTCTTTCGACGAAAACATAGTATGTACATTTCAATTTCTCAGGCAACAGAGAATGAGGTAAATATAACATTGTATATAGAATATAAGACAATATGATAACAGGCCTATATTGTGAGATAATTTCGACAAAGGATTGAATAGCATCAACTTCTTTTCTGCGGCCCCTGGTATTACCTTCTTGTTAGTGCAGGATGTTATTAGTGTTATTGGATTTGTCATTTCTGTCGAGAAACAGCTGATAGATTGCATGTATGGAGAAAAGGTGATGATTTCCCTTTTTTATGCCAATAATTGGTCTTGCACTGAGAATCATACTAGTTTGTGGGGGGGGGGGGTTGTTATTAACTCTAAAGTAGCCTACTGCTAGGAATCACATTTGTCAATAACCCCACCATGAAGGGACTATTATGGAACAGTTATATTATTATTTCTTGAATCCACTAAACAAATCAAATAACAACACCTCAGCGGCAAATCATCCTTCTGACCTGCTGATTTAAGTCCCTTGCACTTTGACGTTAGCGAATACTACAGTATAATAGTAGGCTTGTTCTTCTAAACCCACCGATCAAGTCCTTTCTCGGCGGCGATTTGGTCCCCCCGAATTTGCGTATAAATCCGCCCATTCGACCCCCTCAGCGGCGATTTGGTCCCCCGAATAGGCTTCTTCGTACAAACCCGGCGATTCGATCCCCCTCGGCGGCGATTAGGTCCTTGCGAAACGGATATTTGGTCCTAGGATACTATTTCCTAAATTCGAACCCGGAAATAAGGTCCCCCGGAGTCTTTTTCCGGACGGACATTACTTCCTACCACACCGGCGTACAAACGTCATGCAATATGCCAAAATTGATACATATCACATTTCTGCTTCCTCCATTTTTTCCCTAAAAATTCAGGGGGGGGGGGATGATTGTACAGGCCATCCCCCCCTCCTCCATTTCAGGGGGGGATATATCCCCCCCCCCATCCCCCCCGGGATTTACGCCCATGGGTGTATGGCGTTGATGTGAACAAACAAGTGCAAGTATGGTACCCAAACACACGATTCATAAGACGTACACAAGCGCGCGAACAGAAGTAGAAGCTGTGGGATACCCCATGAGACACACATGCGCACAGCGCACAATGACGTCATAGAATCATGATTGAAATCACGGTTGCGTTCATGCGGTTTCTGCGATCGTCATTCTGGCAGAATCATGATTCAAAACGCCCTTTTTTCCGCGTTTCAGATCGGCGTTTTGAAACGCGTTTAAATGGAAAAATCGCATGAACGCAACGCAACTAAACACGTTTAGCGACTAAACGTGTTTAGAAACGCAATTCTAGTTTCGCATGAACGCAGCCCACTAGTATATAAAATGTCAAAATTTTCAAGCTCGCTCGCTTCGCTCGCTCGCATTTAATCGTTATACCATTCTCCTGATGTTGCTGCCAGTAATTGCCAGCAGTTGCGCCCGGTGCGCCATCCCCCCCCCCCCTTCCCTTAATTTCCAAAGCGAAAAAACATAGCTAGAAACGGCAGTTTTTGGACTGTAATATATCAAAAATTTTCAAGCTCGCTCGCATGTAATCGTTATGCCATTCTCCTGATGTTGCTGCCAGTAATTGCCAGCAGTTGCGCCCGGTGCGCCCCACCCCCTTAATTTCCAAAGCGAGAAAATATCGCTACAAATGGCAGTTTTGGGACTGTAAAATGTCAAAATTTTCAAGCTCGCTCGCTCCGCTCGCTCGCATTTAATTGTTATGCAATTCTCCTGATGTTGCTGCCAGTAATTTGTCGTTTCACACCGTCATTCCATAATCCATGTAAGGAAAACTTACAATGTTGCTCAATGATTGCGCTGTGGAATGTATCACATTCCGTTATTCAGATTCAGATCGTTTATTGTCATGCACTACGGCATAAAAATCTTTGCAACAGTCTCCATTAAAAATTTCACATGTAAAGGAAAATAAATATGTATACATAAGGCTACGGTCACAACTCAGAGCGGCGACCGACCGATTTGTAGCCTGCTCGGTCGCTGCTGAAATTTTGGCACCGCCCAGCAGTTTTTGGAGATGCTGAGCAGGCTGTAAAATCCTAGCGATGACCGAGCAGCGTCCTGTCGATTTCCCGTCGGTCACCGATCAATTTCAGTAAAATTTTGGCGAAATGTGGGGATCTGCAACGAGCAGAGTCCGAGCAGCCACCGAGCGATGCCCCATCGGCAACTGGACGATCTCCCACCGGCCACCGGCCGATTTTTACGAAATTGCTCAGCGACCGACGGGTGATCGATAGGTCATCTACCGGTGACCCGTAGGCGTACCGGCGGCCACCCGCCGGTCTCTGCCGGAAATTTCTCACGAGCTGCCTGTGTTTATGAGTGTTCCTGTGTGATTTGTGATGTGTTGATTAATTAATTGATTAATTAAGAGAAAACTTGAGGCAAAACATCTAATAGTTAAATTATCAACTAACAAAACTCCGCCATGTGATACCACATATAACTAGAAATTAGGAAATAAAACAAAAGGGAGGAACACCCAAGATGGAACAAAGATTAGAATAGATTAGAATTTTCCAAAATATCTTTTTTGCTTCTATATTTTACAGTATTTTCTATTCCCATTTGATTTCATATTTTAATTTTCCCCATCTCTTGTTATTCATTTCTTCTTCGATCAATAGGCATTTAATGAATGATAAGGTAACCAAACCATATTTTACTACGTCAACATATCGACACTAACTTTTAGCTTTCATCTCTTTTGCCCCGAAGTGGTTGCCTCTGACTTCAATGTCCCTCGTGTTGGTTGCCGAGATGTTGAGATGCTGATATGTTGGTGGGGTTTCCTTGCCTCTTATCCCTCCCCCTGCTTCTTCCACATTGCGCTAGATTATCTTCTCCATCTTCTCCATTTCCTTCAGTGCCTCTGTCATTTTTATCTTAACATTTTTAGTCCCCAAATCGCTCGACGGCGACCGCTCGATCTATTCTCTTGGTTTTCTTCTGTGCTGTTGTCATTTTTGTCTCTATTATTTTTGTTCCCTAAATCGCTCGGCAGCGACCGCTCGATTAGGTCAGTACCTGGGCGGTTCCTGCTCTAGTCCACTTCCTGGACTGTATTCGTATGTATATGCAGTGTACCCGCCAGGGAGGTGGACCACCTCCCTGGTACCCGCGTACGTACGGACGTTGATGGTGTCTGTATGTACACACACAAGATCACCCCTCCTGAATTCGGGAGTACCAATTGGTGGAGTGTCGCAATCAGCGGTTGGGCGCATCACAAATGTACAGCTGAACCATGGAGCTAGCTCCATGGCTGAACCAAAGGGCTATGTAGTAGCTCCGCGGCTCTACATACCCCTACACATATCCACACCCACAGCGTCAGTGTGCGGTTGCGCACCCAAAACACTGACACATATCCACCCACTGCAAAAGCATACCACATACACATACCCAAACAGACGACATATAGACACACACTTACACACCCTATCAAAGTTCCTGTTTCCATGTACCGAAACATGTGCGCACGTGTCATGTCTGCATCAATTGGAAGAAAATGCACAATACACGTGCATGTGCGTGCAGGGATGTTATTCAAACAATACATGTCTATACACTGATAAATGAAATAAAGAAAAGACACGTACAGTTTACATAACATGTACAGTATGTTAAAATCCATAACTATTGCCAAAATTGGGATATAAAGTACATTATAAACATACAAATCAGTACTTTTACATCACCAAAAAAATTGACAGATTATTATACCCCTATATTCCAATATGTAAATGTCATCCACTGAAAAACTAAATACATCGTACATGTATGTGTGTGTTTTGTTTTGTGCCCGTGTGTGTGTGTGTGTGTGCATGTGTGTGCGTCTGTGTGTGTATGTGAGTGTGTGTATAAAACATGCACGAGGTAGAAATACATATAACACATAATATTATACTTTCCTATATACTGATATACAATCAAATATCCTGAGAAATCCAATCCTGTCATGTTACAACACACAAACCAAACTTAAACATCACCAGAAAATGCCAAATTATTACACCCCTGTATCCAGAACACAAAAAATGTCCACTTAGGAAACCACATAGTGTACATTGTACACCGTTGTATTGTCAGGCATTTCAATAAAAACGGGGTATCTATGTATGTGTATATATCTATGGATATCCTCAAAAAGGTGATGGTACAAAACTTGGGATACATGGATAAATAGTGATATTTACATGTATGTAATGTTCATGTGTCCACAGTGGTACAGTAGAGTTCAGCACACTCATCTACATGTAAATCTAAACACAGCTCCTCTACCATCAATACATACGGTATGCAATACACACAATGTAGCTTCTAGCAGTGTGATAATAAAGAGTAACAAAACGTGTGATAATTGTATTCTCATATACCGCCTTAAATTATTCAAACCAAATATTTGTGTGTCAATACGTATGGGTGCATCCATTTATGTGTGTGTGTGTGTGTGTGTCGTGTGTGTGCGTGTGTGTGTGTGTGTGTGTGTGTGTGCTGCTTTATATAAGCGTCAAATTATCTCCAAATGATTGCCGTATATTGCCAGAATAAAACCAGACATGGGCGCATTACCCTTCAACTGTACGATTAAGAGTCAGACATTGTTTGCATGACAGACATTATCCACCTTCCTCTGATAAATTTGCTATTATAAAGCATCATTGCACTTGGTAAAAATAACCGTCTCAACCTATTAGTCTGCCGCCTAGGTAACCTTATCCGACCAGACCTACTAGTATTGAAAACCAACTCCCCATCTACATGTAAGGGGTGGGATGGATCCTTCACAATGAGTGTATGTGCTCACATATGTATGTCATGTATACAGGTGTATGTAAAAATACTATCACTGTACAATGGTACAAACAAAAAATATATATATCATCATCCTGCTGCTTTATATAAACATCAGTTTATCTCCAATTACCGTATATTGCCAGACTAAATCCACACATGGGTACATTACCGGTAACCCTTCAAATGTACAATAAAGAGTCAGACATTGTTTACATGACAAACATTATCCACCTTCACCTAATAAATTTGCTGTTATAGAGCATCATTGCACTTGGTAGGAATGACCGTCTCAACCTATCAGTCTGCAGCCTAGGTAGCCTTATCCGACCAAACCTATTGAAAACCACCTCCCCATGTACATGTAAGGGGTGGGATGGATCCTTCACAATGGGTGTATGTGCTCACATGTGTATGTCATGTGTACAGGTGTATGTAGGAATACTATCACTGTACAATGATACAAAAATCAATAAAATAATATCATCACCCTGCTGCTTAATATAAACATCAATTTATCTTCAAATAATTACCGTATATTCCCAGGCTAAATCCACACATGGGTACATTACCGGTAACCCTTCAACTGTGCAATGAGGAGTCAGACATTGTTTACATGACAAACATTATCCACCTTCACCTGATAAATTTGCTGTTATAGAGCATCATTGCACTTGGTAAGAATGACCGTCTCAACCTATCAGTCCGCAGCCTATAGGTAGCCTTATCCGACCAGACTATTTTATTGAAAACCACCTCCCCATGTAAGGGGTGGGATGGGTCCTTCACAATGGCCTGCAGTTTTGTAATGACAGCCCTCTCCGCCACATCTTCCAAACAGCTGACAGAGATTCCCATCACTTTACTTGCATGCCTTACAATCCTCTCCAGCTTGGCCCTGTTCCTGGCCGTTAGGCTATGGAACCATGCTAAGCAACAAAAGCAAATTACTGACTGAATGACACTTTGGTAGAAAAGAGACAGCGTTTGACTCCTCACATGAAAAGAATTCAATTTTCTTCGAAAATACAAACGCTGGTTCCCCTTAGACTGCAGTCTGCTTATATTACTGTCCCAACTCAGCTTTTTGTCAATAACAGTACCGAGATATTTATACTCTACAACTTGTTCAATAAGTTCACCGTCTATGCATAGGGGTGCATGTTGTGTTCTAGAACTTTTCTGGAAATCAAAAATCATTTCTTGAGTCTTCCTAGTATTTAATACTAGAGATGTGTTTGAACTCCATGTGACAAACTTATTAGGTGATCCGAGTATCCTCTCGATCACCTTCTGTATCTGTACGGATTCTTTGGGTGTTCTTCTTCTTTTTCTTCTTCTTTATTTCTCCTCAAAAGTTGTGTATCGATTAGCTCAGAAAGTGCTCTTCCTATCAATTTCAAATTTATACCATATATGTATCATGTCCCAAAGACGACAAATTTTATAAAAGCATAGTCGACCGTGACGTCACTATGACGTCATTATATGAAAACACATTTTCATTCATATCTCATTAATGGAATAGAATTTTGCAATGAAATTTACGTCAAATACATTTCAATTTATGCGCATTTTACTCATATTCTCAGAATTCATATTTATCTTAAAACGCGCGCGTACGCGCGCGTTGAAATATTATGCTCAGATCGAGCTCAAAATTTTTTTGCACACGTTTCAGACCATTTGGAGCATTTTTTGAAAAATTGAAAAAATTGGACGGACACGTACGCGCGCGCACATATACGCACGCACAGCTCATATGTAATAGAAATTCCCCGCTTTTTCACACTTATCGGATGCCTGAAATGTCAAGGAATATTTCTACCAAGTTTCAAGTCAATCCGACTCAATATGACGTCATACGGGCCCGTCAAAGTTGAAATTCCGCGCGCGCGTCAATGGCGATATACAGTGCAACTATGCCAAAAAACCGCCAATTTTCAATCCGATTTTACTCGTCAGGATGAACGGTGACCCCCCATTTTTTTGACATATTTTGAAAGCTGATGAGTTGAACATGTCATTTCATGGGTTGGCAATGCTGAAAAACTGATTACAAGATATCGAATTTCTTAATAAAGTAAAAAAAGTAAATTTTCAAAATGACGTCATCAAATTTCAAGTTCACTCAAGCGTATCTCACTTATTCTTTTGTTGATTTTCATCCAAATTTCAATATGTTGTAGCTTATTAAATGTTCTTTCATTCATAAAATAACAACATTTTGATTGGATGACGGCATCACCTCGTAAAAAGGGATTGAAAGTAACATTGTCAAATTTGACCAGTTTACGTGTTATCTCTATGGGAGTGCAGTTTTTCTGGAAATGAAAACTGACATGACTATCTTTATCGAGCACTAGCTCACTTATGCTTCGGTGAATTTCTCCCATATTTTAGTATGTTATAGCTGAGACTTTGGGCTATCGTAAGTGTGCCCTCTGTTTTTTCATACGGAGTCGGCATCACTTCCAAAAACTTGGTTGAAATTAAAGCTTATCTTCGATGTATTGAAATATTTCTTTCTTTCTGCAACTTTCTTTGCAATAACTCAAGAAAAACATACCCTATCACCACCATATTTTGCACATGTTTAGTTCATGTCACGTACATTATTTCATAAAATAACAACTACTTTATCAGACGCCATCTTGGGTATGTAAATTAGGGTCAAAGGTCATAAATGTTTCAACCTGTATCTTGGTAAATACATGTCTTATCTTTCCCATATTTTGCACACGTAAAGACCATGTTACAAGGATCATTTCACAAAATAACCACTTTTTGCTCAGATGCCATCTTCTCTGTGCAAAGTGGGGTCAAAGGTCATGTGTACTTCTTTCTTTATCTTCGTTGTGACGTGCTATGTCTATGGGAGGGGATTTCTCTAGATGTGAAAATTGACATGATTGTCTTTATCGAGCACTAACTCACTTACCCTTCGGTGAATTCCTTCCAGATTTAATATGTTGTAGCTGAAACTTTGCGCTATCGTACGCGTGCCCTTCGTCTTCAAATGGTGTCGGGATCACGTCCAAAAACGTGGTTGAAATTAAAGCTTATCTTCGATGTATTTTCATATTTCTTTCTTTTCCCAACTTTCTTTGCAATAACTCAAGAAAAAACAGCCCCTATGACCCCCATATTTTGCACATATTTAGTTCATGTTACGTACATTATTTCATAAAATAACAACAACTTGATCAGACACCATCTTGTGTATGTAAATTAGGGTCAAAGGTCATAAATGTTTCATCCTGTATCTTGGTGAATACATGTCTTATCTTTCCCATATTTTGCACACGCAAAGACCATGTTACAAGAATCATTTCACAAAATAACTACTTTTCGCTCAGATGCCATCTTGGGGGTGCAAAGTGGGGTCAAAGGTCAAATATACTTCATTCTGTATCTTCGATAGTGTATACGGAATTCGGTACCCAAGATGGCAGGTCTGACTCCCTTTTCTAAATGAGAATCCAAATATCACACGGCCAATGTCTCTAAACACAGATGAAACCTATATGGTCATGCCTATTGCGATCAGGACTCGAATCATTGATTTAAAAAAATCGGATCACCTAATTTGTCAGTCTTGACAAATTCCGAGTCTAGTTCACCGTATCTCTGTAAACAGTTTCATTAGGTGATCCGAGTATCCTCTCGGATCACCTTCTGTATCTGTACGGATTCTTTGGGTGTTCTTCTTTTTCTTCTTCTTTATTTCTCCTCAAAAGTTGTGTATCGATTAGCTCAGAAAGTGCTCTTCCTATCAATTTCAAATTTATACCATATATGTATCATGTCCCAAAGACGACAAATTTTATAAAATCATAGTGATCAGTCGACCGTGACGTCACTATGACGTCATTATATGAAAACACATTCATATCTCATTAATGGAATAGAATTTTGCAATGAAATTTACGTCAAATACATTTCAATTTATGCGCATTTTACTCATATTCTCAGAATTCATATTTATCTTAAAACGCGCGCGTACGCGCGCGTTGAAATATTTGTATGCTCAGATCGAGCTCAAAATTTTTTTGCACACGTTTCAGACCATTTGGAGCATTTTTTGAAAAATTGAAAAAATTGGACGGACGCGTACGCGCGCGCACATATACGCAGGCACAGCTCATATGTAATAGAAATTTCCCGCTTTTTCACACTTATCGGATGCCTGAAATGTCAAGGAATATTTCTACCAAGTTTCAAGTCAATCCGACTCAATATGACGTTATACGGGCCCGTCAAAGTCGAAATTCAGCGCGCGCGTCAATGGCGATATACAGTGCAACTATGCCAAAAAACCGCCAATTTTCAATCCGATTTTACTCGTCAGGATGAACGGTGACCCCCCATTTTTTTGACATATTTTGAAAGCTGATGAGTTGAACATGTCATTTCATGGGTTGGCAATGCTGAAAAACTGATTACAAGATATCGAATTTCTTAATAAAGTAAAAAAAGTAAATTTTCAAAATGACGTCATCAAATTTCAAGTTCACTCAAGCGTATCTCACTTATTCTTTTGTTGATTTTCATCCAAATTTCAATATGTTGTAGCTTATTAAATGTTCTTTCATTCATATAATAACAACATTTTGATTGGATGACGGCATCACCTCGTAAAAAGGGATTGAAAGTAACATTGTCAAATTTGACCAGTTTACGTGTTATCTCTATGGGAGTGCAGTTTTTCTGGAAATGAAAACTGACATGACTATTTTTTATCGAGCACTAGCTCACTTATGTTTCGGTGAATTTCTCCCATATTTTAATATGTTGTAGCTGAGACTTTGGGCTATCGTAAGTGTGCCCTCTGTTTTTTCATACGGAGTCGGCATCACGTCCAAAAACTTGGTTGAAATTAACGCTTATCTTCGATGTATTGAAATATTTCTTTCTTTCTGCAACTTTCTTTGCAATAACTCAAGATAAACATACCCTATCACCACCATATTTTGCACATGTTTAGTTCATGTCACGTACATTATTTCATAAAATAACAACTACTTTATCAGACGCCATCTTGGGTATGTAAATTAGGGTCAAAGGTCATAAATGTTTCATCCTGTATCTTGGTAAATACATGTCCTATCTTTCCCATATTTTGCATACGTAAAGACCATGTTACAAGAATCATTTCACAAAATAACCACTTTTTGCTCAGATGCCAATTTCTCTGTGCAAAGTGGGGTCAAAGGTCATGTGTACTTCTTTCTTTATCTTCGTTGTGACGTGCTATGTCTATGGGAGGGGATTTCTCTAGATGTGAAAATTGACATGATTGTCTTTATCGAGCACTAACTCACTTACCCTTCGGTGAATTCCTTCCAGATTTTAATATGTTGTAGCTGAAACTTTGCGTTATCGTACGCGTGCCCTTTGTCTTCAAATGGTGTCGGGATCACGTCCAAAAACGTGGTTGAAATTAAAGCTTATCTTCGATGTATTTTCATATTTCTTTCTTTTCCCAACTTTCTTTGCAATAACTCAAGAAAAAACAGCCCCTATGACCCCCATATTTTGCACATATTTAGTTCATGTTACGTACATTATTTCATAAAATAACAACAACTTGATCAGACACCATCTTGTGTATGTAAATTAGGGTCAAAGGTCATAAATGTTTCATCCTGTATCTTGGTGAATACATGTCTTATCTTTCCCATATTTTGCACACGCAAAGACCATGTTACAAGAATCATTTCACAAAATAACTACTTTTCGCTCAGATGCCATCTTGGGGGTGCAAAGTGGGGTCAAAGGTCAAATATACTTCATTCTGTATCTTCGATAGTGTATACGGAATTCGGTACCCAAGATGGCAGGTCTGACTCCCTTTTCTAAATGAGAATCCAAATATCACACGGCCAATGTCTCTAAACACAGATGAAACCTATATGGTCATGCCTATTGCGATCAGGACTCGAATCATTGATTAAAAAAAAATCGGATCACCTAATTTGTCAGTCTTGACAAATTCCGAGTCTAGTCATTATTTGTGATGAGACTAATAATACAAGTGTCGTCTGCATATTTAATTACATGACAGTTTGAGGTAGATGGGCAAACAAAATCACTAGTTAACAACGTGAACAATATAGGTGATAACACGCATCCCTGTGCCAGTCACCAAAACGTACCCTTTGTGTTCTATTTGTCATAAAATCATATATCCATGAACACAATAGAGGATTGACTTCCATATCATATTGCAGTTTGTGGACTAAAGAACAAAGGCTGAGGAAAAGTCAACAAAAAGCACTCTAACATATGTTCCCATTTGCTCCAGATGTTTACAGATTATATGAAGGAAGTATAGGTGATAGCATCATCAACACTTCTATTATTCTGATATGCAAACTGAAGAGGATCTAGAAATTCATGTGTTTGTTGTAATACAATGTCCTTCACAATCTTCTCTAAGCATTTCATAGGTATGGCTGTGAGAGCCACAGGCCTGAAATCATTAAGTATGTTAGGTCTGGGAATTTTAGGCACTGGTATAATTGTGGGCACATTTCCAAAGAGATGGTACAATCGACAGATCTAATGACCACTGAAACAATGCATGAAATACCTCTACAAGCTGTTGGGAACATGTTTTGAGAATTTTACCACCCTGGTCCTGTTGCTTTGCCAATTTTGATTGATTCCAACACTTTCCTGACTTTTTCAACCTGTATCAAAATCCTATCTCTGGGAACATACTGAACATTTTGACCAGTGTTTACGTGCCAAGGGGCATTGTTACCATGACCTCTTAAGAAGTCATTTAACTTCTCAACAAACACAGGTACATCTTCAGCTGGGTGAACACATTTACTCTTACTTTTACCCTCATAACCAGTTATCAATTTCAGTCCATTCCATGCTGCCTTAGCATTACCTTCTTGAAATTTCCTTTCAACCTTAGCCCCATACTCATGCTTTCTCTTTCCTATGTATTTCTTAAAACACTTTTGCATCACCTTAAGACCCGCAGTATCGTTACGTTCGAAGGCTACAGCTTTCTCCTTCAAAAAGCCTTTGCATTTTTTATCCACCCATGGCTTATTATTTGGATATTGTTTAATAATTTTCTCTGGCACTAGGCATGTTTTCACAAAATTTGACATAATCACTGATGACAACCGTAGCTTCATCCAAAGATGATGAACTGAGGAGCACATCCCAGTCTGTACAGTCGAAACAGGCGCGCAAGGTTTCTGAGCTGTCTTGTGTCTAGGTCCTCACAGTTCTTGTGGTAGGTTTAAAACGTTTGAGCTTCTGCCTATATTGAGGTAATAGATGGATGATATTGTGGTCTGAATTTCCCAAAGGCGGTTTCACTGCTGCTTTGTACCCGTTGTGTACATTCCCGTAACATTTATCCAATGTGCGCGTCCCCCTTGTAGGAGTTTTGATGTACTGATGAAGTTGAGGAATGACTCCTCGTAGGTCACAGCTGTTGAAGTCACCTAAAACAGGTTGAACAGAATCCGGTGATGTGGTTTCATTCTGTTGCAGAACCCTCTGAATTTCTGTAGCTGCTATGTCAGTATCTGCATTAGGTTGGATGTGCACCACTGTCACATAGATTTGTGTAAATTCCCGTGGGAGATAGTGCGGTCGCACTCCGACCATGGACCTACAACGAAAATTCTATGTCTTGAGAACAGTGCTCTGCTTTAAGTGAAATGTTGCTCTCATGACACCACCTCTCATTGACATAAATGCACACTCCACCACCCGAAAGCTTCCCTGATTCTGATGTACGGTCTATGTGAAACCATCTATGGATGTGCTAGTGTCCGAATCTTTTGTTGAAAAACTAAGTCTCTGTAAAATACATCATGCAGCTGTCTCGGTATTCATATCTATATTGCACACATGCTTTCAGTTCATGTTGTATCATGTTGTATTTGAAACATTTTGAAATCTCGTTGAAATTCTTCCTTTCATCCTACGTGAAGCTCATACAATGTGTTATTATGTCCAATCAACGTTAAGTGTTACAAAATGGCAATACATTGTCTAAGTTGACGCAGTGGATTGCCAGGTAATGAAAGATTATTGTGAAACATCAAGTTTATGCAAACTTTGTTTTGAAATGGCTGAGATATCCAAAAACAAGGTGAAACAAAGAGATCCTGATAAAAGGCGTGGCCTGTATAGTCTTTTATCATTATCACTTTTTTGGATATCTCAGCTATTTGAAAACCAATTTTCATCAAATAGATTTTGAATCCTTCTTAGAATTACATGCTCTTTCATATTTCATAAGAGGTTTCTCATTATCTCACTTAGGAATGTAAAAAACATGAATCTCCACCTCAACCAGTACTGTACAGCCCCTTTAAGCGATGTTTGAAGATACACATCTTGCCAGTCCTATTGTTCCAAATCACTATCAAATAGTGAAATATTTTCTATACAAATTGACCTTTTTTTATTGTTTTGAACCTTTTCAGTGGGATCGATACTGTAAAATGATAAATATAGGCAAATGGTCAGATATGTCTTAAAGTCCTATTATTCACATTAGCACTATTTGAGAAAATATTATCCAAAAGAGTTTTGGCTGTGTGAGATATTCTTGTTGGATTATTGATACAAGAATGAAAAGCACTAGACAAAAGAATATTTTGCAATTTTATCGCTTGAATACCTGCATTCATAATATCAATGTTGTAATTACCCATGATATAACTTACTTATTTTGTTGAGATATACTCTTAAGAAATTCTTTAAAACTATCTATACGAACATATCAGTTTTATTATTCGTTGGCCTTTATAAAATTCCAATTATCCTATTTTAATCTTATCATTAATTTCCTCTACAAACTTTCACAATCTTCAATAAAAATATCAGTTCGTAATTTCACACGCAATTGGTTATAATTATATAAAGATACCTCGCCACCTCTACCTCTCTCACGATTGGAACAAAACATAGTATATTCTATCCAAATTAAATAAATTTGAGGACGTGTGACCCAGCCATGTTTCAGGTATTACGGAGAAGGGAAATTATTTAGAGAATGAAGAAGTACTTAATTGAATCATTGCCACAGATGTTGAATTATTGCCATATCATTTTAGTAATTACCGATTGGTATCATGTCAAGTTGTATTTAAACCATTTTGAAATCTCGTTGAAAATCTTCCTTTCATCCTACGTGAAGCTCATATACAATGTGTTATTATGTCCAATCAACGTTAAGTGCACAAAATGGCAATACATTGTCTAAGTTGACGCAATGGATTGCCAGGTAATGAAAGATTATATTGTGAATCATCCTGTTTATGCAAACTTTGTTTCTTGAAGGGGAATTCTCCCGGGGAGTTCCATTGTGCAATGTATGCCTGGTCTACCCATGATTCAATTCATTCACATGTGCACAATATGACATGACCCCATACATCACTGCTGTAGCAATACATGTCATGTAGATAGTCTTTGCAGGGGTTCGAATGATATTTGTTTAAAGCACCCCACCCCGACCCCTGGTGAATTATGCGTCGTCATGGGAGAGTACTAACATTATGGACTCAGGGGACCGTCAAAGCACTAGGGGAAAAAAATAGTGTTTTATTATCTGTAGGTTGGGTTGGAAGCAGGTAGCGCATGAACACTCAGGCCAGGTGAGGTTGTTTAGAATCAGTTTCCATGGCGATGAATGGCTGTGACATCACACTTCGGTACTTTTACAGCAGGATTCTTTGGTGCAGATACCACGGTCTCATATTTGGTTTTAAAAATTACCATGGAACTAATTCTAAAGTAGCACTGTGTTTTGGGCCGATATCAATTTACAGTATTTGAACAGACATCCATCTACAGTATTTGAACAGAAAAGGTTGTGTAATATAGAGAGATTTCCAGAGGACGTATTATTGTTTTTCTGAAATAATCCAGTAAGAAGTTTTGTCAAATTTTACGCAAATAAAATACAGTGAATAAACTTGCACAATCAACACTCATGTTTAACTGACGTAACTAAGACTATTCTGTTATCAGACATGCAATCAACATGTTTAAGATGTTTGTTAATATAATTATGTTGCTATTGATATCTTGTGACGCATAGGCCCACATTCCTTTATTATGACAACATGCAGTCTCTATATAGTGAACACAGAGGCCTTGCTACACTGTAGGCGCGTCTACGCACACACAGTACAGCAACATTGAATGTGACTCGTCTGTGCCGATTTCCTGACAGACAACGGCAGATGGCTCCTAGTTTTTTTTTTCTCTCTCTCTCTCTCTTTGTGTTGAATATGGTTGTTATTGCAAAGGGCAGTGGGCTCGTACTCGCGAATCCCCCATACACGTACGCGCTGGCATGTCCCTTGCAATATGATATGCTATGGCGATGGCCCGCCATTATGCAGACGTTTGCACCTTGTTGGAACAGCACTCTATAGAACTAGACTCGGAATTTGTCAACACTGACAAATTAGGTGATCCGATCTCTTCGAAAATCAATGATTTGAGTCCTGATCCAAATATTCATGACCATACAGGTTCCATCTGTGTTGACGGGACATTGGCCGTGTGATGTTTGGATTCTCATTTAGAAAAGGGAGTGAGACCTGCCATCTTTGGTACCAAATTCCGTATACACTAACGGAAATACAGAATGAAGTATATTTGACCTTTGACCTCACTTTGCAAACCCAAGATGGCGTCTAAGCAAAAAGTGATTATTTTATGAAATGATTCTTGTAACATGGTCTTTGAGTGTGCAAAATATGGGAAAGATAGGACATGTATTCACCAAGATACAGGATGAAACATTTATGACCTTTGACCCTAATTTACATACCCAAGATGGTGTCCGATCAAGTAGTTGTTATTTTATGAAATAATGTACGTGACATGTACTAGACATGTGCAAAATATGGGATTGATAGCCATTGTTGTTGTTCATCTATTGCACAGAAAGTAGTAGAAAGAAAGAAAAATAAAGAAAAAATTATGTTATTTTATAGAAATTTGAAGGAGAAGCATAAAAAAATCAGACAAAGATAAAGTAAGGAAAGGGAGATTAAGATTAACTAAAGAAAAAGAAGAAAAAAAGTGTTTAAAAAAATTGAAAAAAATATTGGCAGGAGTGAGCCTCGAACCAGGGACCTTAGGATTACGAGTCGGATGCGCTACGCAATGACCTATTTCATTCTCCATAGGCCCTGTGTATTAAGCAAAATGACGCTGCATCGAAGCCTCGTGCCATTTTCAACCAAGTTTTTCGACGTGATGCCGACATCGTATGAAAAAATGAAGGGCACATTCACTATAGCCCAAAGTCTCAGCTACAACATACTAAAATCTGGGAGAAATTCACCGAAGCATAAGTGAGCTAGTGCTCGAAAAAGAGAGTCATGTCAATTTTCACTGCCAGAAAAACTGCTCTCCCATAGAGATAACACGTAAACTGGTGAAATTTGACAATATTACTTTCAATCCATTTTTACGAGGTGATTCCGTCATCCAATCAAAATGTTGTTATTATTTTAATGAAAGATAATTTAATAAGCTACAACATACTGAAATCTAGGTGTAAATTGGCGAAGGATAAGTGAGATACACTCGAATGAACTTGAAATTTGATGACGTCATTTTGAAAATTTACTTTTTTTACTTTATTAAGAAATTTGATATCTTTTAATCATTTTGCCAGCATTGCCAACCCATGAAATAACATGTCCAACTCATCAGCTTTCAGAATATGTAAAGAAAATGGGGGGTCACCGTCCATCCTGACGAGTAAAGTCGGATTTAAAATTGGCGTTTTTTTGGCATCGTTGCACTGTATATCGCCATTGACGCGCGCGCGGAATTTCAACTTTGACGGGCCCGTATGACGTCATATTGTGTCGGATTGACTTGAAAATTGGTAGAAATATTCCTTGACATTTTAAGCATCTGATAACTGTAAAAAAACGGGAAATTTCCATTGCATATGAGCTGTGTGTGCGAATATGTGCACGCGCGTACGCGTCCGTCCGATTTTTTCAATTTTTCAAAAAATGCTCCAAATGGTCTGAAACGTGTGCAAAAAAAAATTGAGCTCGATTTGAGCATACAAATATTTCAACGCGCGCGTACGCGCACGTTTTAAGAGAAAATATGAATTTTGAGAATATGAGTAAAATGCGCATAACTTGAAATGTATGTGACGTAAATTTCATTGAAAAATTCCATTCCATTAATGAGATATGAATGAAAATGTGTTTTCATATAATGACGTCATAGTGACGTCACGGTCGACTGATCACTATGATTTTACTTGATCTGCCGTCTTTGGGACATGATACATATATGGTATAAGTTTGACATTGATAGGCAATGCACTTTCTGAGCTAACCGCTGCACAAATTTTGGTTAGAAATAAAGGAAAACTAGACTCGGAATTTGTCAAGACTGACAAATTAGGTGATCCGATTTTTTTTAAAATCAATGATTCGAGTTTTCACCTGAGATTAAGGACATTGGTCGTGTGATGTTTGGATTCTCATTTTGAAAAGGGAGTCAGACCTGCCATCTTGGGTACCGAATTCCGTATACACTATCAACGATGCAGAATGAAGTATATTTGACCTTTGACCCCACTTTGCAACCCCAAGATGGCATCTGAGCAAAAAGTGGTTATTTTGTGAAATGATTCTTGTAACATGGTCTTTGCGTGTGCAAAATATGGGAAAGATAAGACATATATTCACCAAGATACAGGATGAAACATTTATGACCTTTGACCCTAATTTACATACCCAAGATGGTGTCTGATCAAGTAGTTATTTTATGAAATAATGTACGTAACATTAACTAAACATGTGCAAAATATGAGGTTGATAGGGGCTATTTTTCTTGAGTTATTGCAAAGAAAAAAGAAAAATACATCGAAGATAACCTTTAATTTCAACCACGTTTTTGGACGTGATCCCGACACCATATGAAAAACAAAGGAAACACGTACGATAGCGCAAAGTCTCAGCTACAACATATTAAAATCTGGGAGAAATTCACCGAAGGGTAAGTGAGCTAGTGCTCGATAAAGACAATCATGTCAATTTTCACATCTAGAAAAATTCCCTCCCATAAAGATAACACGTCATAACGAAGATAAAGAAAGAAGTACATATGACCTTTGACCCCGATCTGCACAGACAAGATGGCATCTGAGCAAAAAGTGGTTATTTTGTGAAATGATCCTGGTAACACGGTCTTTACGTGTGCAGAATATGGGGAAGATAGAACATGTATTCACCAAGATAGAGGATGAAATATTTATGACCTTTGACCTTAATTTACATACCCAAGATGGCGTCTGATGAAGTAGTTGTTATTTTATGAAATAATGTACGTGACATGAACTAAACATGTGCAAAATATGGTGGTGATAGAGTATGTTTTTCTTGAGTTATTGCAAAGAAAGTTGGAAAATGAAAGAAATATGAAAATACGTCGAAGATAGGCTTCGATTTCAACCAAGTTTTTGGACGTGATCCCGATACCGTATGAAAAAATGAAGGGCACAATACGATAGCCCAAAGTCTCAGCTACAACATATTAAAATCTTAGAGAAATTCACCGAAGCATAGGTGAGCTATTGCTCGAAAAAGATAGTCATGTCAATTTTCATTTCCAGAAAAAACTGCACTCCCATTAAGATAACACGTAAACTGGTCAAATTTGACACGATTACTTTCAATCCAATATTACGAGGTGATGCCGTCATCTAATCAAAATGTTGTTATTATATTAATGAAAGAGCATTTAGTAAGCTACACCATTCTGAAATCTGGGTGAAAATGGGCAAAGGATAAGTGAGATACGCTCGAGTAAACTTGTAATTTGATTACGTCGTTTTGAAAATTTACTCTTTTTATTTTATTAAGAAATTTGATATCTTTTAATCATTTTTCCAGCATCGCCAACCCATGAAATGACATGTACAACTCATCAGCTTTCAGGATATGTAAAGAAAATGGGGGGTCACCGTCCATCCTGACGAGTAAAATCGGATTTAAAATTGGCGGTTTTTTGGCATTGTTGCACTGTATATCGCCATTGACGCGCGCGCGGAATTTCAAGTTTGACGGGCCCGTATGACGTCATATTGAGTCGGATTGACTTGAAACTTCGTAGACATATTCCCTGACATTTCAGACAGGCGATAAGTGTAAAAAAACGGGAAATTTCCATTGCATATGAGCTGTGCGTGCGTATATGCGCGCGCGCGTACGCGTCCGTAAAATTTTTTCAATTTTTCAAAAAATGCTCTAAATGGTCTGAAACGTGTGCAAAAAAAAATTGAGCTCGATTTGAGCATACAAATATTTCAACACGCGCGTACGCGCACGTTTTAAGGTATAGATGAATTTTGAGAATATGAGTAGAATGCGCTTGACTTGAAATATATGTGACGTAAATTTCATTGAAAAATTCCATTCCATTAATGAGATATGATTGAGAATGTGTTTTCATATAATGACGTCATAGTGACGTCACGGTCGACTGATCACTTTGATTTTAGTTCGATTGCCGTCTTTGGGAGACGATACATATATGGTATAAGTTTGAAATGAATAGGAAGAGGACTTTCTGAGCTAATCGATGCACAACTTTTGGGGAGAAATAAGAAGGAAAAGAAGAAGAAAGAATCCGTACAGAAACAGAAGGTGATCCGAGAGGATACTCGGATCACCTAATAAAAAGAAGAACAAAGAATCAGTACAGATACAGAAGGTGATCCGAGAGGATACTCGGATCACCTAATAATAAAAAAAAGCACAGACAAAATTTGGACCTCACGTAATATTCTGCGGTAGCCGTGACAATCTTAGGACAAGATATTATGGACATGCCTGAAAAGACCCCACGGGAACACCGGCGTAGCCACAAGGGGGGGGGGGCAATCGGGGAAGTTCCCCCTCCCCCCTTTGGAAGGCGATTAAAAAAAGGGGGAAATAAAGTTTCGTGTACATGCATATGAAGCCGCTGCCTGTCAACCTTTTTCCAAAGTATAAGATTATAAGTTCTACAAATTTGAGACACAAGAGGAAATCACCAAGACTAGTGGATTAACTACTCTCTAAAAAAAATCGAGTGAAAATATTCACTCTTAAAGGAGTGAATACAAAAAAGGGTGAATTTAGAGAGAATTTGAAGTGTCCAAAATGAGTGAAAATGAACATTTTCACTCAAAATTCACTCCAGTTTCACTCTAAATTAACTTTTTTTTTGTATTCACTCCTTTAAGAGTGAATATTTTCACTCGATTTTTTTTAGAGAGTTTCTGACACCCGTTCCTCTATCCTCTTTCTTCTTTTAGCATTTTTCTTTTTTCTTTTCATGATAAAAGAAAAGAAAAACTAAATGTAAGTGTTCAAACAAAAGCTAAAAATTTTGGCAGACCCTGTGTTTTTAGCCTATAGTGCTTAACGCGAGCGTTTGTATGTCCACGCACATGTCATACATTATTTGGGATAAAATGTGAAATTTGCAAGCGATCGGAAACCTATCAAAATTGTCAGGGGCTGAATTCGACCCTGGGAGGAGGCAAACAGTATCATTTTATTCCCCTCACCTCCCCCCCCCCCCCCCTGATTCCCCGAGATGTGGACAATTTCTTACATAATGGAAAATTGTCCATTGTGTGCAACTGAATTTCATTTCTGAAAACGCAAAATCTCCCTCGCGTGGGAGGCAATCGAGGGGCCCCTCCCACACCCTTCCCCGTTAGGTGCCCTTCCATACAATAAATACACTTAAGATATTGATACATTTTCGAATATTTTATTATATTAAAAATGTGTGCACCAAATCTTTCCCTTCCCTCATGTGATGGTGGGGGGTATCCTTTTTCAATTTACCATTCCCCCACTAGGTTCCTATCCAAAGATTTAGCACACTTCTTTGATTGACAATTTTCCAATATGCCCTCATTATAGTCTGTATACGCGAGATGCTTTCATTTCAAGTCTTAAAAAGGCAAAAGCTCCCTAGTGTGGGAGGGGGTGGGGGACACCTCCTCCCACACCCCCTCCTTCTATATTAGCCTTTCGGGATACCCCGCCCCCTTACAACGCTCCCCTTGCTCGGTCCTCATTATAAACTCGGTATACTTTGGGGATTGACCATTTTCCACATATTCCACAAAAAGTGTGCATCAGAACGATGTATTTCAGTTCTCAAAAATTAAAAAGAAAAGAAGCTCAGTCGGAGAAGAGAAAAGGGACACATAAAGAGAATTTCACAAAATTTTATCTTTTTAAAAAGTGCACATTTCCTCGACTTGTCACTAACGGGTGTTAAAATATCCTCCACCCCAGGTCGAGTGTTCTTTTATTATTCGAGAAAAGTGAAAATATGGTGGATTGTCTTTATATCGTTGTACACGTGTGACATCACAAGATGTAGTAGTCTTTTCATCCTGCAGTGACTGAGCAGAAACTTTGAAAAAATTCATTACTTTGAACGGATTGCCGATTTTCCTCAAACTTTTACTCATATGTTCCTCTTAAATATTGCTACATTCACTCAATCCCTATGGATATCTATGAAAGTAGATCTGTCCTTTAAGGTGGCCTCACACTATGCGGTTTTTTCTTGCGACTGCTTGCGGTTTCGAGAAGTCGCACGCGGTTCTCGAACGGATTGCCGATTTTCCTCAAACTTTTACTCATATGTTCCTCTTAAATATTGCTACATTCACTCAATCCCTATGGATATCTATGAAAGTAGATCTGTCCTTTAAGGTGGCCTCACACTATGCGGTTTTTTCTTGCGACTGCTTGCGGTTTCGAGAAGTCGCACGCGGTTCTCGACCGCATGCGACTTCTCGCGACTTGGAGGCGTCCGCAAGCCTTGCGACCTCCTTGCGGCTGCTGTCAAATTTTGAACATGTTCAAAACCTTGTGATCGTTGCGCTCACACTATGCGACTCGACGATTACGATCTGGCAACCGCAACAGGTCGCAAGCACTGCGATCGAAAAACCGCATAGTGTGAGGCCACCTTTAAGAGCATGTAGTACTTTCTCTGCTTGCCTTGCGAGTGTCATGATATCACTTTACAGCAGGACAACTTTGCAAAGTAACACTCGAACAGTATTGAAAACTGAGGCAGTACATTTTAGAGTTTCTCTATTATAATGCCTCCGATAACAATGACTGAATGGATTTGAATGATTAAATTATGGTATTCTCGCGTGGGGAAATACATATCAAACATTCTCAAATGAATTACTCCTATTACAAAAAAAAAAAAAAAAAGGCGCTCCGTATTATATGTCATAGCGCATTTTGTCTCGTTTATAATGACCCGTTATTATTCTTTGTTCAATTTCAATTTCAATTTTATTTTCGTATTTCTCGATGAAGAATACATGATATAACAAAATATGATAATACAGAATGTCCAGCTTGGATACACACATAAAGAAATAGGAATACAAACATAATACATAGCGGTCGATGTGTCATTTTCAATCAAAGTAAAGGATGCAAAGAGAAATACGATGGAACCTACTAAAAAGCAAAGCTGCAAAGCTTGTTGAGTGTAGGTCTAACAAAAGCCTAGTGTGGGGTACAGGATGAGGAGCACGGGAAAAATTAAAGACCAAAAGTAAGGATAAACAAAAGAGAATGACTATTAATATTCGGGGGTACAGAAGATTCTTCTCACATATATGTATGTGTGTGATAAAATGAGAACAAGTAACCACATGCTGCACACTATAGCAGTTGCTCTAATAGCAATTTTGACATGAGAGTGATATTGTGAATACGACATAATTTTAGGGTTTAAACATTCCGGCTTCCGTAGACACGGGGAAAGATTCGAAATATGGAAAACATGAACAATTGCAATTCCTATATGTGATATACCAGCCAGCTGCAATGCCGCATGAAAAAACTAGAAATGTCGCTATGGCGACTGATGCCTCCGCCATAATGCATGATTCTCCCAATAGGCGTATAGTACAATGTCTTCACAATGTGTGATCCATGACAGTTTCACATAACTGGCAAAATATTGAAATGACAGGTTTGTCAGAAATGTCTTGAACTGGGTTTGCTATAATTTCTAAGAGTGCAGGTACACAATTTTGGGAAAGTTTATGCAATGAGTAATTTCCAAGGTACGAAGAAAGAGTGTGATGACGGTACAAAAGATATATTTTTTTTTTGGGGGGGGGGGGGCATTGAAACCTGGCCTTTGACCCTTAACCTTTGACCTTCTGGCCGGAAATTTCCCGGAGAATCTCCATTAGGTAATGCATGTATTAAGTTTTGAAACTAATAATGCAAGCATTGCATATACTAGTATATGAGGGAAATAGTAAAATTTTGAGGAGTTGACCTTGACCTTTGACCCCTGACTATTGACCAATGACCCCTAAATTCCCTACATAATCCCTGCCAGACAGTACATGCATATGTACCAAGTTCCACGAAGATACATTGAAGCATTTGAGAGAAAAGTAATATTGCAACATTTTCACCTAACCTTTGACCTTTTGACCTTTGACCTTATGACATGAAACTCTGTCTGGAGAATCTTTGCGCAGTAGTACATGTCCACACCAAGTTTCAAGAAAATACCTTCGGGCATTGCATAGATATGGGGCAAATTGCAACATTTGTAGCATTTGACCTTGACCTTTTGACCTTTGACCTCTTGCCAATGTCACTAAAATCTACCTAACTAATTGTCCCATCATACATCATCCTTGGACCAAGTTTGGTGAAAGCTGCTTCATCCAGTTTTGAGTTATCACGTAAACAGATAAATTTTAGGATTTGACCTTGATCTTTGACCTTTGACCTCTGTCCGATTTCACTGAAAAACTAATCAAGTAATTGTCCCATCATACATCATCCTCCAACAAAGTTTGGTGAAATTTGCTCCATCCAATCTTGAGTTATCGCGTAAACGGATACAATTTCATGATTTGACCTTGACCTTTGACCTTTGACCTTTAGCCGATTTCACCCAAAATCTAATCAAATAATTGCCCCATCATACTTCATACTTGGACCAAGTTTGGTAAAATTCCAGTAAATATTACTCAAGTTATCGCGTAAACGAAAGCGGACGGACGTACGTACGGACGTACGGCGTACGGACGTACGGACGGACGGACGGACAACCCGAAAACATAATGCCTCCGGCACCACTTCGTGGCGGAGGCATAAAAAAGGAAAGAAAGAAAGAAGGGGAAACTATGGACGCTATGCGAAGTG
Organism: Diadema setosum; assembly: GCF_964275005.1. Lineage (NCBI taxonomy): Eukaryota > Metazoa > Echinodermata > Echinoidea > Diadematoida > Diadematidae > Diadema > Diadema setosum. Next base: position 22,919 of record NW_027307694.1, on the reverse strand, counting down.
GAAGGAAAAACACCGATGGGCAGGAATTTGAGAGAGCATGTAACTAAATGTATATATGCATTAGTCTGTTCACATGGCAACAACCGAGCAGTATAACAGAACAGCCATGAGCATAATAAAAAGGAATGTTAGTGCACTTGTGTGTTGTAGCTATTCAATACATGCTGTCTGAGTTTACGCTTAAAGGATGATAATGACAAACAGCTTTTAACTTCTGTTGGGAGATCATTCCAATATTTTGGACCTGTATACATAATTGTGTTTTTAGCGAAAATTGTTCGAGTACGTGGAAGGTGATAAGCGTCACTCTGGCGAGTTGGATAGTGGTGGACAGAATTGTTTCTTATGAACATCTTTAAAAAAAAAAAAAAAAAAAAAAAAAAAAAAAAAACCATCATGAAGATCTTTTGAGGAAAATTTATACATAAAAATACCTAAGTTATGATCAAACAAGTCTATCAATTTTTAAATCTTATTTTTCAGAAATAAGGCGTTTGTGTGAGATAAATACCCAGCATGATTAATAGTTCTGATCGCTCGCTTTTGAAGAAGAAAAAGCGAATCCAGCAAGTATTTGGATGCGTTACCCCACGCAGAATTCCATAGTTAAGATATGGGGAAATCATGGTTGAATATACAATCTACAAAATATGGTTGGGCAAAAAATGTTTCAGTTTGTTTAGGATTCCTGTGTTTCGTGACAAAATTTTGCTTAAAAAATTAAAATGAGTTTTCCAGGAATGGTCGCTATCGATGTAAAGTCCTAAAAACTTGGCACTATCTACTCGGGTTAAATTAACATCATTAATCTTAACATCATCAGGAATAACTTGCAGAGAATTGCTAAATAACATATAATGTGTTTTATCAACATTTAATGATAATTTGTTAAGCGTAAATCCAGGACTGAACAGATTTCAATTCATTATTCATTATGCTTACAAGGGTAGTGGGATTACGGTGAGACAGAAATAAATTTGTATTCTTACCGTGGGAGGGGGGACATCCCTCTCCCACACCCTTCCCCCTCCCCCCTCGCTCGCTCCGCTCGCTCGGGCCCGCTCGTTTCGATCCCTCGTAGACTAACCGCCCCCCCCCCCCCCAAGATCAAATCCTGGCTACGCCGTTGTCCAAGAAGGCGATCGAATGAATTCTATTTGCCATTTTCGAGAACTTTGCTGCCTCATCAGCGAAACAAATAAAAGAAAGAATCTGTGACGAATTTTGGAGATCGTTGATGTACAGGATGAATAAAAGTGGGCCAAGAAGAGAACCCTGGGGGACACCGCAAGAAATTGACGTCATACTTGACTCATAACCATTTATGTAAACAAATTGTTTTCTGTTTGTGAGATAGTCTTTAAGCCACTCTAAAGCCCTCCCACGGTATCCCTGGGAGGTATTTTAACACAAAATATTGAAAATTATTTTTGTATTTGTTTAATCTGACACAATTTATGTATATTTTTATTTATGTATATTTATTTACAACATCAAAATGCAAAAAGTTCTCACCATGGAGGTGGGGGCACCCCCTCCCACACCCTCCCCCCTCGGGTTCAGTCGCGTTCATGATATTCAATGTAAGAATGAATACAAGACATTTATTTAAATGATACCATATTTTATAGCCAAATTGTTCAATGATAATCGACATGAAAATATATTGCTACCTTAAACAAGTGGGACTGTTTCAATTCGATAAAACGCGCAAAAACATGCATCAAATTGCACCATTTACAACATCAAAATGCAAAAAGTTCTTACCGTGGGAGGGGGGACATCCCTCTCCCACACCCTTCCCCCTCCCCCCTCGCTCGCTCCGCTCGCTCGGGCTCGCTCGTTTCGATCCCTCGTAGACTAACCGCTCCCCCCCCCCCAAGATCAAATCCTGGCTACGCCGTTGTCCAAGAAGGCGATCGAATGAATTCTATTTGCCATTTTCGAGAACTTTGCTGCCTCAGAACACCTTCATTTATGATGGAAATTATTTGAACTCAGTTCATAACAATATTATAACAGCTAAAACTTTGAACTCTTTTAAGAATATATTAAGATTATTTTTATCAAAATCTTACATCAAGCAACCAAATTAGGTTCGCTTCATCATCTCAATCAAGTCATCATTTTTTTAACATCAAAGGCATAGTTTACCATTTACAGATAAAACAGAAACCCACCATTAGTGATTTAAAAAATGTTGAAATGTGAGTTAGCAATAGAAACAACCACTGTAAAAATTTAAATCCGTAGACTCGATATTAGGCGTTGTTAAATACACAAAAAGTGAACAATAGTTATAATAAAAATGTTTCCACATTAAACCATCTATACAGTTACGGTTTATTGAGAAAAGCACTAATATCTCCTTTTATCTTAGGCTTTATTGCCAAAATTTATATGGTGGGATGTTTTGTGATACAACAGACCTACACATACATTTTTTAAATCACTGCTCCCAAAGGTAAACAGGACCTTTCAATGATTGCATGTATATTTTTTTGTTGTTCGTTTACTCATTATGATTGCATGTACATCTTTTTTTTGTTGTTCGTTTATTCATTAGAGATAGATAATCTGTCAAACACAAGTCCTCAGATGATCCTGTCGTTGTTACATACCATTGTGTCTATTTTCTCCTTCTTTTATGTCCGCTTTTCTACATTCTTAGCGGTATATGTACACAATTCTTTGCAATATATTGAATCCAAGTTAGATTTTTTTTTATTACTCTTACATCATGGAATCCAGTTTGCTTGTGTGCACGATGGCACGTGTTTTTTTTTCCTTCCTAATTTGATTTCACGTCAGTTGACATTGGTTCCTTTGATTTTGTTTTATATCTGTGAGTAGTTTAATTAATTGATTATTCGTTTTCGTATGTATTTTCTGGGGGTCCCATATCATACAAGCATGTTAGTGGGACCTATGTCCATTCCCATCCTTATCTAATTTGTACTATGCATGTGTACACGCATATAAAAACAACAATTATGTTGCAACTGATTGACAAATTGCCCTACATCGACATAAATACATTATGTTTTCTTTATTTTGTCACTCATTATTACAATTTTTTGTTGATTTACGTTTTTGCAATTATTGCAAATATGTTCTGCTTATACATTGTACATAATTCTCTCTGACTTTGATGGAAATGAGAATAAATCTATATTCGAACCTGAATTTGAATTTTGATTATGTTCACGACCTTATCATGCCTGATTTTTCTAAAGGGTTCGTTGTACTGTCGTATTGTAAGTATCAAATCCCAAGCTACTGAGGAAATTTATATTCACTCTTGAGTTGCCCATCCACAAATAGACTTTTGACAGGTGGTCCTCTAGCAATTTGTCCCCTTTTCAGGATCTGTGAAACCTTTAATTTATCAAAGGGAAATTCCATCCTGATGTTTTGTCGCTTTTTAGGGCCTATATGAAAATAGAAAATCCGAGAAGTAGATCAGTAAATAATTTTAGGGCAAAAATCAAACTCAAAAGAAATGTTATGAACTGCTAAAGTGTAGAGAGTAAGACAACTTGGCAACTTTGTGTAACATAAGTGTTGAGCACCTTGTACACAAAGTTTCTTTAATTTTCATTTTGTCATATATCTATCTAACAGAAAACAATCTGTGACTTTTAACAACATAAACTATCAAATGTTGGGTATATATTGCTGTTCCCCTACTCTTTATGATTTATATTAATAATTTTCACAGATCGTCGAAATTATCATCGTTTATCCTGTTTGCAGATGATTCTTCTTTTTTTTTCGCCCACCCTGATCCTCATACTCTCCAACGTACCCTGAACTCAGAATTAATAGAAGTTTCAAATTGGATTAAGGCTAATAAGATTTCCCTTAATATTGCTACATCTAAATTTATGATTGTCAGTAATTCAATAGAAGTAATGCCTGGGAACATATTCATTGATAATGTTTCTCTTAAGCAAGTCAATAGTATAAAACTTCGGCTTGTGCCGAAAGGGTGGGTTGGGTGGTGGCGCGTCGCGTTAATGGGAACACCACCCTTCGTCAAAAGCCGCCCCCCCCCCCCCGGGTTTTGCCGAAAGGGTGCGTTGGGAGCGTTGGGTCGCGTCGCGTTGACTGGAACCCCACCCTTCGTCCAAAGCCCCCCCCCCCCCCGGTTTTGCCGAAAGGGTGCGTTAGTACTTTTTCTCATGTAATATTAAAAGACGAGTTTTGAATTTATATTTAACCTTCAAACAACCATTTCAAAGAGGCTATCGTCCGGATCGGTTTACACTCTATTACCACTTGGTCTACAGCCAGTTGGTCTAATAGACTGTTTAATATCAGTTGGTCTAGTCATCATTTCGTCCAATTACTGTTTGGTCTAATTGTTATTTGGTTTAATTACATTTTGGTCTACAGTCAATTCGTCTAATAATAGCTATTTGGTCTATTTTTGGTCTATCATGAGTTGGTCTAATTCCATTTCGTCTAATCATCAAATGGTCTAAAATAAAACCAAACTTGTCCAATATAAATTTGGTGTACACATCCATAAAAAGCCCCCCCCCCCAAAAAAAAAAAAGCCCAGTTTGTCATATAGACGAAACGATTATTGGACCAAATGGTACCTGATTAGACCAGGAGGCTGCCTTTTAGACCAAATGACAATAAGATCAATGGTTATTAGACTAAATGGGTGTAGACGAAATGATGATAGAGGCTAGACCAACTGGGCAATGGACCAAAATTAATGATGTGTACACCAAATTTATATTGGACAAATTTGGTTTTATTTTAGACCATTTGATGATTAGACGAAATGGAATTAGACCAACTCATAATAGACCAAATCAGTATTTGATGATATAAATTGGTGTTAGACCAAAAATAGACCAAATGGCTATTATTAGACGAATTGACTGTAAACCAAATAGCAACTAGACTCGGAATTTGTCAAGACTGACAAATTAGGTGATCCGATTTTTTTTTATTCAATGACTCGAGTCCTGATGGCAATAGGCATGACCATATAGGTTTCATCTGTGTTTAGAGACATTGGCCGTGTGATATTTTGGTTCTCATTTAGAAAAGAGAGTCAGGTCTGCCATCTTTGGTACCAAATTCGGTATACACTATAACGAAGATACAGAATGAAGTGCATTTGACCATTGGCCCAACTTTGCACAGCCAAGATAGCATCTGAGCAAAAAGTGGTTATTTTGTAACATGGTCTTTGCGTGTGCAAAATATGGGAAAGATAGGACATGTATTCACCAAGATACAGGTTGAAACATTTATGACCTTTGACCCTAATTTACATACCCAAGATGGCGTCTGATTAAGTAGTTGTTATTTTATGAAATAATGTACGTGACATGAACTAAACATGTGCAAAATATGGGGATGATAGGGGCTGTTTTTCTTGAGTTATTGCAAAGAAAGTTGCAGAAAGAAAGAAATATCTCAATACATCGAAGATAAGTTTGATTTCAACCAAGTTTTTTGACGTGATCTCGGCGTCGTATAAAAAGATGGAGCAAAAGCGACGATAGCCCAAAGTCTCAGCTACAACATATTAAAATCTGGGAGAAATTCACCGAAGAGTAAATGAGCTAGTGCTCGATAAAGACCGTCATGTCAATTTTAATTTCCGGAAAAATTCCCTCCCATAGAGATAACACGTAAACTGGTTAAATTTGACACGGTTACATTATATCCATTTTCACGAGGTGAAGGCATCATCCGATTAAAACTTTGATCGAACAAAACTTAAAGAGTATTAAATTGGCTACAACATACTAAAATCTGGAAGAAATTCACCGAAGAGTAAGTGAGCTAGTCGTCGATAAAGACAATCATGTCAATTTTTACATCTAGAAAAATTCCCTCCCATAGAGATAACACGTCATAACGAAGATACAGAAAGAAGTACATATGACCTTTGACCCCACTTTGCACAGACAAGATGGCATCTGAGCAAAAAGTGGTTATTTTGTGAAATGATCCTTGTAACATGGTCTTTACGTGTGCAAAATATGGGAAAGATAGGACATGTATTCACCAAGATACCGGATAAAACATTTATGACCTTTGACCCTAATTTACATACCCAAGATGGAGTCTGATCAAGTAGTTGCTATTTTGTGAAATAATGTACGTGACGTGAACTAAACATGTGCAAAATATGGTGGTGATAGAGTATGTTTTTCTTGAGTTATTGCAAAGAAAGTTGGAAAATGAAAGAAATATGAAAATACGTCGAAGATAGGCTTTGATTTAACCAAGCTTTTGGACGTGATCCCGGTACCGTATGAAAAAATGAAGGACACACTCACGGTAGCCCAAAGTCTCAGCTACATCATATTAAAATCTTAGAGAAATTCACCGAAGCATAGGTGAGCTAGTGCTCGAGAAAGATAGTCATGTCAATTTTCATTTCCAGAAAAACTGAACTCCCATAGAGATAACACGTAAACTGGTCAAATTTGACAAGATTACTTTCAATCCAATATTACGAGGTGATGCCGTCATCTAATCAAAATGTTATTATTATATTAATGAAAGAGCATTTAGTAAGCTACAACATACTGAAATCTGGGTGAAAATGGGCAAAGGATAAGTGAGATACGCTCGAGTGAACTTGTAATTTTATGACGTCATTTTGAAAATTTACTCTTTTTATTTTATTAAGAAATTTGATATCTTTTAATCATTTATCCAGCATCGCCAACCCATGAAATGACATGTACAACTCATCAGCTTTCAGAATATGTAAAGAAAATGGGGGGTCACCGTCCATCCTGACGAGTAAAATTGGATTTAAAATTGGCGGTTTTTTGGCATTGTTGCACTGTATGTCGCCATTGACGCGCGCGCGGAATTTCAACTTTGACGGGCCCGTATGACGTCATATTGAGTCGGATTGACTTGAAACTTGGTAGACATATTCCCTGACATTTCAGGCAGGCGATAAGTGGGAAAAACGGGAAATTTCTATTGCATATGAGCTGTGCATGCGTATATGCGCGCGCGTACGAGTCCGTAAAATTTTTTCAATTTTTCAAAAAATGCTCTAAATGGTCTGAAACGTGTGCAAAAAAAATTTGAGCTCGATTTGAGCATACAAATATTTCAACGCGCGCGTACGCGCACGTTTTAAGGTATATATGAATTTTGAGAATATGAGTAGAATGCGCTTGACTTGAAATATATGTGACGTAAATTTCATTGAAAAATTCCATTCTATTAATGAGATATGATTGAGAATGTGTTTTCATATAATGACGTCATAGTGACGTCACGGTCGACTGATCACTTTGATTTTAGTTCGATTGCCGTCTTTGGGAGACGATACATATATGGTATAAGTTTGAAATTGATAGAAAGAGGACTTTCTGAGCTAATCGATGCACAACTTTTGGGGAGAAATAAGAAGGAAAAGAAGAAGAAAGAATCCGTACAGAAACAAGGTGATCCGAGAGGATACTCGGATCACCTAATTAAACCAAATAATAATTAGACCAAACAGTAATTGGACGAATTCCTCCTTTTGGCTTTAAACCTATCTATCCCAACTATCTCCCCCTAACTAAATACCTATTCTTTCCTATTAACTCTCCCTTTCTACATTAGCCATTCTACCCTGACTCCACTGAGCCTCCCTCTTTCTTCCACACTGTCCTTTCTCCCTAACCACTTCTCTTCACCTGGCTTGCCCGATTCTAAATTTCTATGCTGTTTACGCCTGCTGTCCCCATTTCCCACCTGATGGCTTGCCTGAACAAAGGAATCTCACACATTCCACACTCGCACTCTCAGTCACATCGTGACATAGACCAACTGGTTATTAGACCAACTGATATTAAACAGTCTATTAGACCAACTGGCTGTAGACCAAGTGGTAATAGAGTTTAAACCGATCCGGACGATAGCCTCTTTGAAATGGTTGTTTGAAGGTTTAATATAAATTCAAAACTCGTCTTTTAATATTACATGAGAAAAAGTACCAACGCACCCTTTCGGCAAAACCGGGGGGGGGGGGGCTTTGGACGAAGGGTGGGGTTCCAGTCAACGCGACGCGACCCAACGCTCCCAACGCACCCTTTCGGCAAAACCGGGGGGGGGGGCTTTGGACTAAGGGTGGTGTTCCCATTAACGCGACGCGCCACCACCCAACCCACCCTTTCGGCGCAAGCCTAAAACTTCTTGGTATTTGTGTATAACTTACATGGAAAGATCATGGCTCTGTAAAACAATCTCACGATATATAGGTGTAATTAACAGACTGAAATTTTTCTTACCATATTCCACATTATGCTATGCTTTACTCCAGTTTTATCTTACCGTATTTGAATTATGGAATTTTGTGTTGGTCAACACGCATCAATTTCTTTCAACACGCATCAATTTCTTTTGGAAAAAAATTTTGTTTGCAGAAAAAGTCTATTGAGAGTAATTTTAACTTAAATCCTTGCGCTCATACTGAGAATGTTTGTTTGTTTGTTTGTTCATTCCCATCTGAGAGATGGCTGGATAGCCCATATTCAGCTACATAAGCTGGTCTTCCATGGGGTCCAGTTGGATGTGAGGTGGGATCACTTCACCGGGTTAAACACCCTGCTCTTTGCGATGAATGAATGAAGTGGGATCTTTAACGTGCATGAGTTGTTACTCTCTCATACACGGGACCTCCATTTTATGTCCTATCCGAGGGACAGAATTTGTTTTGTGATAATTTATGTTTAATACAATAATAATAATTTATCACGAATACTTGATCAAATCTTTCGTCGCGATGATGCGGTACACAATTATCCTACTCGACGTTCCAGTGAATATCGTTTACCATTACTACAAACAATATTCTCGCCCAAAATACATTCGTAGAAAATTCACTGGCCCGAGATATTGGAACAGCTTTGTTTGTTTGTTCGTTTGTTCATTTCCATCTGAGAGATGGCTGGATAGCCCATATTCAGCTACGTTACTGGGGTCCAGTTGGATGTGAGGTGGGGCCACTTCACCGAGTTAAACACCCTGCTCTTTGCGATGAATGAATGAAGCGGGATCTTTTACGTGCATGAGTTGTTACTCTCTCATACAGGGGACCTCCATTTTGGCCCGAATTCACGAAGGTGGTACAAATGAAACCATGGTTTAAACCATGGACAAAAACCATGGAACGCCAAGTGTCGCATGGAATATTTCGTTACTAAATCAGTCATTTCGTCGATGAAATGATTATTTTGTAACGAAATGACAACATTTTGAAGCTAAATGAACATTTCGTCCACGAAATTATAATTTCATTAACGAAACGGTCATTTTGTCGACAAAATGACCAATTTCGTAACGAAATATTCCGTGCGACACTTGGCGCTCCATGGTTTTTGTCCATGGTTTAAACCATGGTTTCATTTGTACCAACTTCGTGAATTCGGGCCTTTATGTCCTATCCGAGGGACAGAGTGTTTTGCCTCTTGCTAGAGGGGACGGTATGCTTACACACAACATTGCTCAGTCTAAACTCGGGTTCGAACCCGGGCCGCGTGATCGTGAGGCAGACGCGCTACCGACTGAGCCAACTCACCGCCCTTAGAACACTCTCAAAGATGCTCTTTCCTTCCTTCAAATCAAAACTGAAAAAAAAATTGTCATCTTCACAAAAACAAAAAATAGATAAAAAATGAATTTTTGTCACTTTTATAACAATAAACAGACAAATAAATAAATGATAAGTATTTTTTTTTTATTATCAAGCGTTTGTGTTTTATTATAAGCCAAGTTTGTATAGAATTTTAAGTTCTCACTCATCATGCTCAAGCCTTGGTGACCTTTCCAGATAACTGAATTGTAGACACTTGTTTTTGTTTCTCTCCCTTTCTTCGTTATGCCTATCTTTAGTTTTTTTTCCTGCCTGTTCCGTCCCTGCTTTCGTTCTTGTCCTTGTCATACGACGTCATGATATCAAAATGTTCACACATGGAGTTTTTGACGGATCTTGAGATGCCCTCATTTCCTAGAGTATTTCACAAATTTTACAAGCTATGCTCTTCTTGTGAATTCCTCTTTTCCATGTTGAGTTACAAAATAAGATTGTATTGCTTACTTGTTTATATATATATATATAAAAAAACACGGTTGATATCATTGTAATACTGTATCCATGTTTTGTTGAAATGGGATTCAAAGTTCCTTACAATATTATGTACTCATGTAAGCGTTATGTATATTGCTCCGTATTACTTTATATGGAAACTAGAAATGTCGCTATGGCGACTGATGCCTCCGCCATAATGCATGATTCTCCCAATAGGCGTATAGTACAATGTCTTCACAATGTGTGATCCATGACAGTTTCACACAACTGGCAAAATATTGAAATGACAGGTTTGTCAGAAATGTCTTGAACTGGGTTTGCTATAATTTTCTAAGAGTGCATTTACACATATTTGGGGAATTTTGGGGAAGTTTATATATTGAGTAATTTCCAAGGTACGAAGAAAGAGTGTGATGACGGTACAAAATAGATTTTTTTTTTTTTTTTGGGGGGGGGGCATTGAAACCTGGCCTTTGACACTTAACCTTTGACCTTTGACCTTCTGGCTGGAAATTTCCCAGAGAATCTCCATTAGGTAATGCATGTATTAAAGGGTGTGTACAGTTCTGGTCGAGGTAAGGATTTAGCTTTTAATGTTTTGCGAGATATTCAGAAACCACTCTATGAGATGTCAGAGAGCATGCAATTCTAAGGGGTACCAAAAGTTTATTTGATGAAAATCGGTTTTGAAATGGCTGAGATATCCAAAAACAATGTGAAACAAAGAGATCCTAATAAAAGGCGTGGCCTGTAGTCTTTTATTATTATCACTTTTTGGATATCTCAGCCATATGAAAACCAATTTTCATCAAATAAACATTGAATCCTTCTTAGAATTACATGCTCTTTCATATTTCATAAGAGGTTTCTCATCATCTCACTTAGGAATGTTCAAAACATGAATCCCCACCTCAACCAGTACTGTACAGTCCCTTTAAGTTTTGAAACTAATAATGCAAGCATTGCATATACTAGTATATGAGGGAAATAGTAAAATTTTGAGGAGTTGACCTTGACCTTTGACCCCCTGACTATTGACCAATGACCCCTAAATTCCCTAGATAATCCCTGCCAGACAGTACATGCATATGTACCAAGTTCCACGAAGATACATTGAACCATTTGCGAGAAAAGTAATATTGCAACATTTTCACCTAACCTTTGACCATTTGACCTTTGACCTTATGAAATGAAACTCTCTCTGGAGAATCTTTACGCAGTAGTACATGTCCACACCAAGTTTCAAGAAAATACCTTCGGGCATTGCATAGATATGGGGGAAATTGCAACATTTGTAGCATTTGACCTTGACCTTTTGACCTTTGACCTCTAGCCAATGTCACTAAAATCTACTCAACTAATTGTCCCATCATACATCATCCTTGGACCAAGTTTGGTGAAAGCTGCTTCATCCAGTTTTGAGTTATCACGTAAACAGATAAATTTTAGGATTTGACCTTGATCTTTGACCTTTGACCTCTGTCCGATTTCACTGAAAAACTAATCAAGTAATTGTCCCATCATACATCATCCTCCAACAAAGTTTGGTGAAATTTGCTCCATCCAGTCTTGAGTTATCGAGTAAACGGATACAATTTCATGATTTGACCTTGACCTTTGACCTTTGACCTTTAGCCGATTTCACCCAAAATCTAATCAAATAATTGCCCCATCATACTTCATACTTGGACCAAGTTTGGTAAAATTCCAGTAAATATTACTCAAGTTATCGCGTAAACGAAAGCGGACGGACGGACGGACGGACGGACAACCCGAAAACATAATGCCTCCGGCACCACTTCGTGGCGGAGGCATAATAAAATCATTTGAATCGAACTGAATTAAATTGAATTGAACACATTTGGGCACAGACAGAACTTATCCCCTGAGGAGGACATGGAATTTGTTACGACCAAAATCACTCTGAGAATGATCGCACAAAAGAAACAATCAACTAATGTTCAGGCGGTTTATTAACAGTGATATTGTGGGTAGAGACTCGTAATCGGTTTTCACATCAGTACAATAATGATCAAGAGAAACAATTATAAATCGGTAATAGAATCACTTACACGCATTACAGCCCAAATCGTAATCACGATGTTCATATAGTCCCCTGGTGATGTCCAGATACGATGTTCGATGCACAGATGAATGGTCCTTGATGCACCGATGAATGATTCCTGCGACGTAAATCCAGAGGCGCTGGTTACGATAGTCCACGTTATAAATCCACGGTATGTCCACGTTATAGATCCGCGGTATAATGTCCACAGCGAAATGTGCAGAATCCAACGTTATGACGACCACGTCCAGTCGATGCGTTGAATGATGATTCACTTTATATTGTCCAGCTAGGAATCCAGCCCGTCACAGCTTTGCCGTAGCAATGTCCATTGACATTAAAATATGGAGTCTATCTCCAATGAAGGCAAATTAATTCTCTGCAGGCAAAATGTCTCCCAGGCCTTATCTCCACAAACATAACAGGTCAGCAGGTAACACAGTACTAACTATAACAAGTCGCTTCAGAGCCAGAAGTGACGTAACTCTCAGAGCAGAGGTGTTGGGTACTCTGCCTACCTCAGAATTTCTCCGGCTTATATACTATCCATTCACCCCTTTCTAGTACATTCTGTAATTTTCTCCAACCTGGGGCTACATACTTGAATATTCTAACAAGTCCAAGTTCCAGGAATCCTGGATGACTCACTGCCTAACTATGTGCATAGCATCATTGCCAAAATTAACTACCAATCACATTGGGCTACAGGGACAGTGCCTCATTCGGCCAAATATGTAAGCACTTCCTAGAATATTCTGGAATGGGTTAAATCATTCCAGATTGAGTGAGCTATAATGTATTTCCTGTCACATGCATGTACTGTAGCTACATTGTATACCACCTAGAAAATTCTCTACTGATCTGGGGCCCGTTGCATAAAAATTACAATTATGGTAACTTTGCCATTCAATGGTAACTACCATGGCAACAATACTCAACAGCCAATCAAAATCAAGAATTCCATGGAAGTTACCACTGGATATCAAAGTTACCATAATTATAACTTTTATGCAACGGACCCCTGGTCAGCCTGTATGTACTATATCTATATCATATAGAATGTTCTCCATTAATCTGGTCACCCCGTGTACATACACATTAAAACAACCATGCATACAGCCTTGATACATGTACATAACTACTTGTGTGTACATTTTTTTGTGACAAATTTATGTAGCATTCTTATTATACATTTATTAAGAACAGGTCTGAAGAAGATTTATCCCTTGAAAAATTCAAACGATATTGGTGACTTTTGTGCCCAAATAGAACTGAGAGCTGCTCAACTCCTACAATGGTACGCCATAGGTAACAGTTCATTTGTGTGTGTGTGTGTGAGTCAGATTTTTCCTAATTTTTTTACTGATCCACCTCTAGATTTTTTTTTTCATACAAGGCACATGATATCAGGATGAACTTTCCCTATAAGTATAGTATTCATGTTGTGTACCACCTGATGTCTACTGTGCTGTAATTTGAACAAAAGCATGATCTCAAAGTAGCTTTAAATTACAGGAGGTGTGAGCACTTAAGTAGGCCTACGTCTCGGAGGTGCGGTAAATTTTAGTTTAGGTAGCACAACTGACTTGTGCCATTGTGATATTTTAACCAACATCCCCTTCAAACTTAGGTAGGTACTGGCATGTATTTCAAAGTGCCTCTTCTAGTCCCCCTAATCACTTTCTTATTTTTCCTATGGTCCCGTACAGATATATCAGGCTGAAAATAAAGAGACGGAGAAGCGAGTTATGGCCCTCAAGCGCCGTATCATCGACAAGGGCCTGAAGTTCAAGTCCTTTCGCACCCCGAAGGAGCTTTGCAAGTTGGTCCTGGAAGAATGGATGGAAGTGATTAATGACCTCTATCCTCCATTGGATGATATCCCCGGTGGTGTTGGTATGCTGTCACCTTTTCTCTCTCTCTCTCTCTCTTTACTATTTTTTGCATCTCCTGTGTAAAATATTTTCACATATGTTTTGAGGTAAGATATTTCGAGTTCTAACTTTTTGCCTTTTTATTCGACATATTCAAATATGAATCTAAATTAATCAATGCCACTCATGTTCATTTGAGATAGATATTGGTTTTCTTTTCAGTAATGTGTTCGTTTTTAATCTGAATCATGTGGCTTTCAAATAAGATTTCTGAAGGAAAATTCCAACTGAAACGTCTTCAGCCATTGCTTTATGAGGAATGAGAGAAAAATGTGAGAAACAACTAATGTGAAAATGTTAATCAGTATGATCACTGTTAAGTATTGTTAGATATACAAAAAATAAACAATAATTATATGCGTCTAAAGCAAATTTTGCGGAAGGGTTAGGAAGGGGATACCAGCCTCCAATATGAGGAAACTTGAACATTTTAAAGTGAAAGATCTGGCGCACAATTTTTGAGGAAATATTTGGTAAAATTGTCACTCTCAAAAGTGTACAAAGTCCGTCTATAAAGGGGCCGAGCGAGGGAGCTTTTGCGTTTTTATGTCTGCAATTCAACGATTATGGTGCATACACTTCTGATTGAATATTTGGACAATTTTCCATTCAAACTAGTTCAACATTTTTCCAAATCACTGGAATTATGGGGGGGGGGCAACTCCTGGTAGAAAAAAAAAGAAAGAGCTAAAATAGGCTTTATATTCTGTGACTTCTGCTCAGATGGAGAGCAGTTCAGGGAGTGGACTGCTCACGAGGCGTACGCCGAGACGCGACGAAGGGTCTTTGTGAAGACGCCAGAGATCGACAAGCTCTTTCAGAAAGTGACGGATCACTGTAAGGCTTCGATTAACTACGACACACTAACAACGAGTGAGGAATCCGAAAGGTTTGTCGTCAAGGGCAAGAAGAAAACACAGTTTGCCTGCCAAAAACCATTAAAATAAGTCTGGGTGCCATGAGAGGCTAAACCTTGGTTTACCGTCCGCCCGATGTTTTATGATGCTTGTTTGTTTGTTCATTTCCATCTGTGAAGATGGCTGGATATCCCATATTCAGCTACGCTAAGCTGGTCTTCCATGGGGTCCAGTTGTGTAAGGTGGGACCACTTCACCGGGTTAAACACTCTGCTCTTTGCGATGAATGAATGAAGCGGGATCTTTTACATGCGTGAGTTGTGACTCTCTCATACACGGGACCTCCATTTTATGTCCTATCCGAGGAACAGAGTGTTTTGCCTCTTGCTAGAGGGGACGGTATGATTACACACAACATTGCTCAGTTCAGACTCGGGTTCGAACCAGGCGGGCCCTTAGGATCATGAGGCAGACGCGCTACCGACTGAACCAACTCACCGCTCTGTAAACTGGACCTTTAAGATAAGGCAGAATCAAAGTTGAATATAACATAAGGAGGATGGCAATGGGAAAATAAAACTCAACTTTATTTATGTCCAACATAATGACACCAATATTATAAGATATTGTATGACAAATATTATCAATATGTGTCTTCCGCGAAAGTTTGTTATCAATTGTCAATCCTAAGAACTTCGTCGATGAAACTACATCTATATAACATAATCATCTGATACTATATTATTAGGAAGACTATTCTAAGAATTACTAAATATCATTCATTTGGTTTTGAGAACGTTCAAAGACAATTTGTTTGATCATATCTAATAAAGTAAATTTTGAAGTTCTGAATTTATGGTATCCACCAAAATGTGGGGATCTGAATGTGAAAAAAAAAAAAACGTTTGAATCATCTCCATCAACAACAACAAAAAAAGATGAAAAATAAGAAACATTTATCATATCATTATATAGGTTATAAACAAAAGAGGTCCCAATAAATTGCCTTGAGGAACATCTAACTGACTGATTTCTTTATGGAACTTTGACCAGATAAAGAAACAATTTGTTTGCGATCAGTAAGGTAGCTCCTGAACCACTCCAAGGCCTTCTAACGGATACCACAGTGACCAAATTTATGCAGACTTTTTGTTTCACACAATTTTTTTATTTCGATTCCATCATCCATCGTTGATTACAATTCAACATTTAGTTGTGTTGCTTGCTGCGTGACATTTCAGACGTATTTCAGGATCGATGGTATCATTTCATGATCGATGGTATCGAAGGCCTTGAAGACCTCCATCAGGAAAACTCCCACTGTGTGAGAACATTGGTCTACGGCTTTGGCGACTTTTTTTCAACAAAGGAGAGAATAACTTAAGATGAGTTGTGGTCTTTACGAAATCTGAATTGAGAGTTAGACATGTTAGAAATAGTATTATACAACTCAAGAAATTTCAGGAGTCTAGAATATACAAATTTTTTCTACAATTATTTAGAAATCTGAGACAGCAAAGAAATTGGTCTATAGTTACAAATATTTTCTTTATTATCTTTCTCATAAATTGGGATTACTTTAGCGATTTTCATTTCCAATGGACCAACACCATTACTTAATGATAAAATACAAATATGAGTTAATGGTTCAACAATACTCTCACTAATATTCTTTAAAATAATATTATCAATACGATCAGGTCCAGAAATATTTTTGGTTTTCCAAATTCATTATGATATCTTTTATTTCTAAACTAGTGACTATATCAAAAATTATTTAGAATTGGGTAATGCAGGGAATTCATGGAATTTCTTTTGAGATGTGGGAACATTTTTTGCGAGTCATACCCAACCTGGGGAAATAATGATTAAATGAATCGGCAAAATAAATATTCACAGAGATAATGACTAAATCATGGTATCTCAGTTCTTGATTCGCATGTGCGGCATCACTGTGCACCAAGTGTATGGAAGTTGACGGGGGGGGGGGAGGGGGTGAGGGGACTGTGTGGGAGAAGTATAGTCCCCTTCCACACGACGGAGTTTTTGCATTTTTAAAATTGAAATAGAACTATCTGATGTACACTTTTGTGGAATGTTCTGGAAATTGTCAATCCCCAAATCGTGCCAAGTCTAATCTATTCTATGAATAGGAATCGAGTGGAGAAAATAAAATGGTAAGTTTAAAGAGGATGAGGGAACTTTTGAATTTATCAGAATTTTAGTGACATATGATGCACACTTTTAGATGAAATATCTGCACTTGCCCAACTCTCCAAAGTGTATTAGGCGACGAAATGGGGAAGGATTTGGGAAGGGGTATCTCCCTCCTACACGAGGAAAGGTTTTGCATTTTCAGAATTGAAAGTCAAGGATTTGGTGCATAATATTGGTGAAATATTTAGACAGTTTTCTATTAAAGAAAAAATGCATACAAGGAAGCTTTTGCATTTTTAGAATTAAGATGAAAATATCTCGTAAACACATTTATGATGGAATCTGGGAAAATTTCAATCCAAGAAGTGTACTAAATCTAGGGGGGAACCCTCCGTTAAGTGAAAGTATCTATAGATAATAGTTATTATCTCCTCCCACCCTCCCAAAGGAACTTTTGCATTTTTTTTTAACCAGAGTCACAGACCTAGTGCACAATTTACACGAAACATTTGGAAATCCGTCAATCTAAATGTGTAGAAAGGACCGAAAGGGGAGGGTATAGAAGTGGGTAGGCCTATCCCCCTCTCACGCAAGGGAGATTTTTGTATTTTCAGAATTGAAATTCAGCCATCTTCGGGTAAAGTGTTTAGACAGTTGTCTATCAAAAAAAAATTCCACATCTCGGGAATTACGAGAAGGATCAAAATGATATGTTTGCCCCCAATATTTTTATGGGGAACCATCCACCCCCCCCCCCTTCCTCATCGACGCCTGTGCATATAAAGGATTTTTTTTTATATATATTTCCATGACTTGTGAATAATATGTTCGATATCGTTAGACTTATTTTCTGTTATGTACAAGTGGAGAAATAAAACTTACTGAAACTGAAACTGAAACTGCACACTCTTTGATGAAATATTTGGAAATACCAATACGTCAATCTCAAAAGTGTACAAAGTCTATCAAAGGGACCCACTTGAAGAGGTTTTGCAACGATCTGGTGCATACTTCTGCCGGTATTTGGACAATTTTCCATCGGAAAGTTCGAGATTTGTCCTCATCTCGGGAATTGTTTGGGGGACAAATGATTTGCCCCCAACATTTCCATGGGGCGGGGCAAATGCCCCTTTGCACCTCCCCCCCCCCCCCCCCAGGATCGACGCCCCTGATCATCCCTGTGTGTGCCCATAAACGTATCCTGACTGAGTCATCAGAGTCATCATCGTCTGCTCAATTATTCAAGAAATGGAAGGGGGGTTCAATTATGGCGGTATAGTTTTTGCGTATCCGGGCAATTACCCACAGAGGGCAATACCCCCCCCCCCCCCCGGCTAAATACTGGTTAGTGGTAAGGTTAGAGTAAAGGTTAGGGTTAGGTTTAGGGTTAGGGGTTTGGGTTAGGGTTAGGATTAGGTTCAGGATTAGGATTAGGATTAGGACCAGGGGAAGGGTTCGGGGTAATTGCCTAGGGGGTAATTGCCCTAGACCCTGCAATGTGTATGTAACGTAAACGGAATGGTTTGCCGTTGCTGTTCCAAGCAGTGTATTGCTAACGTCAATTCGCGATGCGCCATTAAATTTCGAATGATCAGGTCTCCGATGCAGTGCCGTAACTATGGGGCGGCACGGGGGGGGGGGGGGGAGGGTACGTATCCCCCCCCCCCCCCCCAATCCGCTGGTTAAAAAAAAAAACGCGAAAATGGTAATTCAAGGGTTATTAAACTGCTTTTGAAATCGATGTGAAAGGGTGATCAAGAAATTAAATATTTTTTTCTAAGATTGTTTAACCATAATATGATTAAAGAGGTATGTTGTGTGAAACATTGTTCAAAAAGCCCGGCGCCGACAAAAGATTGTGATTTAGCGTGATTCCTAGTTGGCATTCTGAATATAAGCAGGGTGTGCGCAGTGTACTCAGAACATCCGAACGGCAGAGAGAGTCGCTGCAATGTTGCGCAATGTGATGTAGAATATACCTTACGCTTCGTTATATCAAAGCCATCATTGATTTTGCAGTGTTGCTTTACATATTATTATACTAGTCTATATCAAAATGCGTTGCATTGCCAATAATAAGACTTGACCTGGGCTATATATTTCTTAACTTTTCCATGTATTAAAAACACACACACACACACAAACACAAACGATTAGGGGATGCTCTAAGTAAGCTCTTAAGTGCAGATTTTTGACATCCTTCCCCGTTTGGTCACTTCGACGCCCCCTCGCTGGTCATACCTCCCCCAATCATGGACATGAACCGACACCCTTGACTACCAATGGCGGATCCTCCCTCCATGAGTTTTGACCCGTTTCAGCGGAAAAAAAGGGCAGTTAATTATAATGATTATACACCGTTATTTATGGTGTATATGGGAATTCAACTCTTTAGCAGCCATCTTGAATATCTCAGAAACCTCAAGAATGTAAAAATTGCGTCGTCCATATTGGATTTAGCACCCTCGAAATAAGGTAAAAATTAATTTTTGTGTCCAATTGTGACCAGTTATGAGGAAATATAATGGAATATGCAGGAATTTTAGATTTTGATGACCATTTTGGTGACCATTTTGAATATTTCAAAACCCGCCTCAAGGATGCAAGAGTTGCATCATCCAGATTCGGATTCGTCAGCCCCCTCGAAACAGGATTAAAAAAAACAACAACAACAACAACAACAACAACAACAACAACAACAACAAAAAGACATATGGGCGAATGGTAAAACAGAGTTAGGTCCTCCTCCTTCTATTCCTTCTTCTCCTTTCATGGGCGTCACCAGGAGGGGTGCGTTGGGTGCGGACGCAACCCCCTTCAGACCAAAAAAATACAAAATAAAAAAAAAATAAAAAAAATCACCACTTCAGTCTGCGAGTCAACGCCGGAACGCCGGACGCTAAATAATTATTCTTGATTCTTTTTTTTTTCTTTTTTTCTTTTTTTCTTTTTTTTTTTTTTTTTACTTTTTTAATTTTGCACCAGGGACAACAAAATCGTGGGCAAAAACAATTCTCATCCTGGACTCTGTCAGCACTGATTTTATACACACGCGTATTCTACAGTGTTTACTAATCGACCGTACTGTACATCCGTATGGTACGGAGCACTTACACGTTTGCATGTACGTGTTCTACTTCCATGTATGTAGGGTCTATGTACAGCACTTTACTTCTGACCTATCCATATCGATAATGCGAGCCCAAGTGCGAGCCTTAGTCTCAGAACAAAAATTTGGAGGGGCAAGTTTATCATTTTGCCTACCCCTCCCCCCCCCCCCCATTATTCCCGAGACGAGAAGATTTTCCTGCTTTTTTGCCAGAAAAAAAACAACAGTTTACCCCCATAAAAACATATGAAGGGCAAGCATATTGTAATTTTGCCCCCAAAAAATAATTAGTGAGATGAGAAGATTTTCTTGCTTTTTGACAGAAAAAAAGTTGCCTCCATAAAAATAATGTTCGAGGGGCAAGCGCACCATATCAGCCCCACCCCACGTAATTATAATTCCCTAGATGAAAAGATTTTCTTGCTTTTTTTGTTAGAAATCTGTCCACTTATTTCACCCAAAGTGTGCACCAGATGGCAGGTTGCTGAATTTCAATTCTAAAAAGCAAAGTCTCTCTCGTATGAGAGGGGGATACCTCCTCCCACACCTTCCCCCGTTCGGTTTATTTTCCATGGACTTAAATACACCTATAGATTGACAGATTTACAAATGTTTCATCGAAAGTGTGCACCAAATCTGTCACTTTACTTAATAAAACAAAATGCAAAAGTTCTCCTTTCAGTTAGCAATTATACCTTTCCCAACGGCGCAGCCAAGGGGGCGTGGGCGGGGGCGGTGGGCAGTCGCCCCCCCCCCCCCCCAAGATTTTGACCGGGGATTTGGAAGGCTGAAAAAATATAATCGAATATGGGAGAGGTATCTTAACACCCTCCCATTGCTTTGTCCCTTCTATAGACTTAGTACACTATGGGGAATGACAATTTCCGGATTTCCCACAAAAAGTGTGCTTCAGATCACTATATTTTAATTCTAAAAACTCAAAAGCTGGAGGGGGTATTCCCCTCCCACATCCTCCCACTAAGCTCTACCTCACTATACTTTAGAGATGATGCACACTCGGAATAGGAGCCATTAACATTTCACCTGAAAAAAAAACAACTACTTGTTTAAATCAAGTAAAAAAAAAAATCAAGTGCAGTTGTATTGCACCAAAAGTTTGCACGAGATCACTGAATTTCAGATCTGAGAATACAAAATCATCTTCGTTTGGGAGGAGAAATGCCCCTTATGTACACCCTCGTGTCCATGCTTTTTTCTGTTTGATTGCTTAACAGACAGCGTTCATAATATTCATTGTAAGAATAACATATTAGTACAGGAAGTTTATTTAAATTACACCATTTTATAGGCAAATTGTTTAATAATGATTTACATCAAAATGTACTGCTACCTTAGTGGGACTGTTTCAAGTCGATAAACACGCAAAAACCTGCATCAAATTGCGTAATTTACAACATCAAAATGCAAAAAGTTCTCCCCGTGGTGTGGGAGGGGGACACCCCCTCCCACACCCTTCCCACCCTCCCCTCGCCCACTCCGCTCGCTCTAGTTCCGTCGCGTTCATGATATTCAGTGTGAATATTAAAAAAGAAAGTTTATATGGATGATACTATTTTATAGGCAAATTGTTCATCAATAATCTACATCAAATATACTGCTACCTTAAACAAGTGGGACTGTTTCAAGTCGATAAAACAAGCAAAAACATGCATTAAATTGCACCATTTACAACATGAAAATGCAATTTTAGTTCTCACCGTGCTAAGGGGGACGCCCCCCTCCCACACCCTCCCCCCTCGCTCGCTCCGCTTGCTCGGGCTCGGTCGCGTTCATGACATCAGTGTAAGAATTAATACAAGAAGTTTATTTAGTGATATCATTATAGGCACATTGTTCAATAACAATTTACATCAAAATGTACTGCTACCTTAAACAAGTGGGACTGTTTCAAGTCGATAAAACAAGCAAAAACATGCATCAAATTGCACCATTTACAACCTCAATATGCAAAAACTTCTCACCGTGGGAGGGGGATACCCTCTCCCACACCCTTCCCCCTTTGCTCACTCCGCTCACTCTTGCTTGGCCGCGTTCATGATATTCATTGTAAATATTAAAACAGGAAGTTTATTTTGATGATACTATTTTATAGGCAAATTGTTAAATAATAATCGACATCAAAATATACTGCTACCTTAAACAAGTGGGACTGTTTCAAGTCGATAAAACAAGCAAAAACATGCATCAAATTGCACCATTTACAACATGAAAATGCAAACAGTTCTCATCGTGGGAGGGGGACATCCCCCACCTCCTCCCCCGCCCCCCTTACTTGCTCCGTTTGCTCGGGCTCGGTCGCTTTGCTCCCTCGCATACTAACAGCCGCCCCCCCCCCCAAAAAAAAAAAAAAAAAAAATGAAATCCTAGCTACGCCGGTGCCTTTTCCCCGCTTGGTTTTCCTAAAAAAAAAACAAAACAAAACAAAAAAAAAACCTAAAAGTCTGGAGATTGAGAGCTTCCTGAATTCCAAATGTCTGTCCAAAAAGTCTCGTTACATTTAGTGTCAAAACGCACCCCCATGAAAATGATTATAATGTTTGTGTATAGTGTGTATATACCTTATGTCCCCCCCCCCCAAAAAAAAAAAAAAAAAAAACATTACAACGGTCCCCTCATATAATCGTAAATCAATTAAAACACAATATCTGAAATTATTACTTATTACCGACATCAAGAGAAAACCCCATCCGATTTTCTT
>NW_027307693.1:0-106825 GCF_964275005.1 Diadema setosum | reverse complement strand
ATCAAATACCAGCATATTGGAACATAGTACTATTTATTAGAATCCAGTCACACTCTTCAATTTTTTCCAGCACAGTGTACATGACTTTACTGTAACCAGGAGGTAGTAGAAACGCTGAATCTACACAGAGGGAAACTCCAAACAAGATCCGCTTAACAGGTCCTTGATAAGATCAGGCATCTTATCGGTCTAAACCATAGCCATTGAATTTAGAACAAAATTCTGTTGGGCTAGTTCATTTTATACAGGGGGAAAGTAATCCTTTTTCCTATAAATATTTTAGCCCAAATTACCAAATTTTTGTAAATTTTCATGCAAACGAATCTTGAAATACAGTATGTCCCCCAAAAAAATTACAACGGGACCCCCCCCCCCCCCATGATTAGCTGGACACCATACACTTAGTGTTGTTCATGTAAATAGTCCTACAAAGTGTACATG
Source organism: Diadema setosum (assembly GCF_964275005.1). NCBI lineage: Eukaryota > Metazoa > Echinodermata > Echinoidea > Diadematoida > Diadematidae > Diadema > Diadema setosum. The sequence goes on along the minus strand of NW_027307693.1, from coordinate 106,384 downwards.
TTGCTAAATTGCATTCCAAGTGGCAAAACCAGCCAGTAACCTGCATACTTCTCAGTTTCCAGAGTGTATTAAAATACCGGTACAATAGAGACAATTTAAAACAATAAAAAACAATATATAAATGACGCAAAGGTCTGAGTGCGTCAGTCGGAATTGTGTGCATAAGGTAACTATGGAATGCTTAACCCACGAGGCGAAGCCGAGTGGGTTTAGGCTAAATTCCATAGTTACCGCATGCACACTATATTCAGACTGACGCACGAAAAGACATATGCGTCATCTGATTTATAGAATGGGTAATTTTCTTGTCAAAAACCCATTTTTCTATCGTGTTACCCGATGACAAAATTACTGGATGTATTTCCTTTTGGCTTGCCGTAAACGGGCATGCATACCTGTGCTTACCGTTTTTACTGGATGCATGGCCAGCCATGCATCAGTTTTTACTGGATGCATGGCCAAGCTGAGTGCGCGAACCTTTGTTACAAGTACGCGTACTCTTGCTAAGTGCGCGATAACATGTTTACCACTGTGACTCGGCGTGCATAAAACACGAAAGGAAAATATGCTAAAAACAGCATATCACAAATAACTTTTTTTAAAGAATTGTCATGTGGACGACCAATGTTATGTCACATTATAAATGTACAATTGTACTTTTAATGAAATAAATCATAGAAAACCAAGGATTTACACAGAAATTAAAAAAATCTGTGCTGTACTGTTGTGTATACTGGAAAGTATCAATAGTTTTCAGCTAATAAATTCAACACAGAGAATGATTACATCGCTGTTCGATTTTGAAACAGGCTCACTGCATGATGCACATTCAGTACTTTCATGAAGGTGATGCACCTTTACAAATTGAAAGGGGGCGCACATGTCCATCCCCCATTTTTTCTTATTTCTTTTGTTTTAACAAAAAATGAAATGGGGGTGCGTGCCTGGTGCACACCCCTCGGGATCTGCCAGTGCACAAAGTTCTTGTTGAATGATGATGGGAAATGAATAACCGACAAAGCAACTACAGTCATGTCTGTTACATGGGAGCAGTGATGAAACAAGAAATGACAGCCTCACACAAGAATACAGGAAATCTACCAAACCAAAATGTTGCGTGCCTTTTTATATCAAAGGACAATCGCTGATTGAATATTGAGAGTGAAGGTCAAGGTATATGATGCTATTCAAATGGCAATCACTGGCATTAGGAACATTGACCAGTAAGGAGTACACTTGAGGGAGACAAAAAAAGAAAAGATAGAAGAAGAAAAAATTACAGTGCACTCCTATTTGTATTATAACGAAATTCCAGTAAAGCAAAATTAAAATTCAGGCCGCAACATTATCTTCCCTATGTTATTTCATTGTTTAGAAATACTGCTGGTCCCGAGGACTTTGTTATAGACAATGGGAGTCCACTATGCAACAACTACAACCCATAATTCCTGAAATCAGCTCATAATGCTTGGAATCCTGTTCCTGAGATTAGGACTGCGGTTCTAAGCTTCCCCAAAACGTCTCAAGATGCCATGCAAGCTGCCTGGTAGTGTGCTCATTGTTGCCGTGGAACCTCGAGAGATGCCGTACTTTTCCAGCGAAGAGCCACAGGATTCTCTCGTCGAGGAGACTTAGGTGTACCTGCAAAGATTAGAGTATTTATCACCATGTCAGTGTCATTATTTACATTAAAAATGCCACATACAGCTGTAATCATGTATCCACTGGAAAAAAAAAAAAATCAAATTTATGAGATATTTCGCATCTCACTTAAACAGCAAAATGAACCAGTCAACATTTTGTCTACTTTGACCAATATCTGCGTGAGCTCTTTCTGAGACTTTGAATGTAAGAAAAAAAAATGTAGGGTTGGGGGTACCACTTATTGTCACCCTAAGGATCTGTAGCTTGTTTATCCTAAAAATATAACACAAATTTGCCTAATTCTTACCTCAAATACGCCATAAATACTGCAATTTTGAATGTCGTGACCATCTCGTTATGAATCTCCGTTTTAAGATAGCGCAATTTTAGTGCGTGCGTTCTGTTTTCTTCGCGCAGTTAAAAAGGGTACCTTGCGATCGGCACCCCTCCCCTCCATAGGTAATACACGTGAATTTCACAGCATAGGTAATAGTACACGTGAATTTCACGGCATAGGTAATACACGTAAATTTCACAGCCATGCGTCGTTGCTGAGCGGATGTGTAATTTTTCGCTTGGTTTGTTAGTTTGTTTTTGACTTTGATTATCGTTTCTTCGTTTTTATTGTCTTTATAGCTAATGACACTTAATCCCGCGTGAACCTTTTCGTTCTATACGTAAACAGCCATGATATGCAGGGTGCCGATGGGAAGGTACCCTGCCGATAGGTGGTACCCCTACCATACAGCTTAAAAAATATCTCTACACAATCATAAAATCACCTTAAACAGTACATGTAGTCGTACCTTCATGTTGGAGACAGAAGTTGGAAGAAGCTCGACATCACAGGACTTCACACCAGACTTCACCCAGGAAGATGTGCATGTACACTTAGAGTGGGCCCCTACAACGAAACAGGAAGCGGACAGCATGATGGACCCCTGGACCTCTTCTCGCATCGGCCACCTGCATTAACCATAGATTTTGACGAGAAAGACAATACATGTAATTACAATGCATCACAATAGTGATAATCCACAGCAATAAAACTGAGGTGTGTAAAATTATGAAGTAGAAATTCTATGCAATAAATATTTTGTAGGTGTCAGTCATCCCTGCTATTGAAAGTGCTAAATTTATAGAATATCAAAACTTCAAATATACGAGTCTATTTATTGTTCTTTCTTGTGTAATTGTCGTGACTACATTCGACACAGTGTATACAGATAATTTCTAGTAGGTTGCCTACCTTGTACATTAACTTGTCTACGGTGTCTACAAAGTACACATTGCAATGTGTAGACACCATAGACAAGTTAATGTTAATTTGAACACTTCGAGAACGAAAGCTGATGTTACAGCTACGTACATATAGTTTGCTTGATATGATTGATAATTCACGCTAGGATTGACAACTTTTCCAGATTGGAATACTCACACGACGTACAGTACCACCTGTTAAAACCACACTAAATACCAATATTACGATAAATGTGAGGAAAAATTCGCTTCTTGTTCTAATCATAGGCTCAAAATAAGCTTGCGTTTACAGGTAGGCCCTACCTTGAAAGAAAATATGGACAAACATGCAAGGAAAGTTCGTTCATTATTTTCTGCAACTGTACAAGCGGGGAATGTTGAGTGAAGTACATGTAGAAAACAGCCACAATTTGTGCTGTGACAGTGTGAGTGTTACAACAAATCGATCGTTGTGGGGGAATTGCGTTTAGCTGAGGCAATTCTAAGTACCCAGAAAAGAAAAAAAAATAAGTCAAGGAGCCATTATGGGTTTGGAATAAATTTTTACACCCACACATTTACTGAAAAACAAAGTTTTAAAAGCACATAACCTATCGTAATCAGCTCAAGATTCACGATCGCCGTGATCAGCTGTTCCTTCGTACAGACTAACATGCTACAGGCACAATTTGCTGTTATTAGATTACTGACACAACAAATCGATCATTGTGGGGGAATTGCGTATAGTTGAGGTAACTTACATACTCATGAAGGATGATAAGTAAGCAAAGGAGCTGTAATTGATTTGACATCATTTTTACATCAACAAATTTACGGAAATACGACGTTTGAAAAGCACAAAACCTACCGTAATCAGCTCAAGATTCGCGATTGCCGTGATCAGGTGTACGCACAACACGCACAACAGTACCAGCAGAATCGACAGTGAACAGGTACTCCTTGATGCCGTGATTTCAGCTTGATCCTTCTTCGAAATTGCATGATGATAAATGTGACCTTCTTTTCCTCTTGTGTGTTGATTTTTAGGCTTCCAATTTCTACCTCAACTTGCTAAAAAACAGTCTAACAAAGCGGAAAAATGTCACATTTCCGTACTGAACAGCAGTCACGATACGTGTGTTGCATGCGGTAAGCCTACACTAGCACTACACACACCGCGGCGGCCGCTGCTGTTATGCAGCAATCCCCATAGTATAACACGTAGATGGCTTGTAAACAAGGGTCTCCGGCGCGCGCGCGCAGTTGACCAATCGCGCGCGAACAACGCGTATTTCGATCTGGTGTCTTGGTAACGAGGCTGTTTACGCGTCTGGGAGACAAATGTGTGTACTATTAGGGTTCAACGCAGAATTTCTTAGACACGATCGCCAAAAGAACAGTCATTTTCGCCGTAAACGAAGGGGATTTGGTCTTCGATCAGACGTAAGTTTTTGTCAACTTTAGAGACTATGACATCCCACCTTTCTCTTCAAAATTTCACATTTTGTAGATTGTATTTCGAAACTAGAACATTTCCCGTACAACATGATACCAAAATGTCAAGTTGGTCCCTGAGTACCTAAAGGTCTTCTTTTTTTTTTTTTTAACAAAAAGACCTTTAGGTACCCCAAAAAAGACCATCCCCCAAAAAGGACTTTTAAGTCCCCAAAAATAGACCTTTGAGTACCTGAAGCGCAAACTCAGATGAGGGACCAAACGGTCCCTTTTGGGGTACGCAGAGGTCTTTTTTGCTAACCCTACTATTTTCTTAGAAAAATCGTTATTACTTTCTTATTTCTTACTTTTTTGAGCTGAAATTGATATAATATATGATTTAATTATAACCGATCGATCCTATACCATTTTTTGTGAATTTTTTCTGCAGACGAGAAATATAGGGCGTTTCCAAAATATTATAGGTACCCGGGGGTCCTTTATTTGGTTACCATGGTTACGGTTCCAACTCAACTTAGTTAGGGTTTTTGAATTGTACCTTATTTAGCTAGTACTTAACCCCATGACCTTTGACCTCTAACCCCTGCAGGTCAAAGTTCAATGTTCAATCCTAACCAAAAAATGCAGTTGGGTTGTACGCAGGATAGAAGTAAGGTGCCTGTTCTAGGGCTGAAAATAGCACATTTTATTTTCAGAGAAAAAAAAATTAAAACAATGCTGGGCAGAAAGCCCATACCATTTTCTATAACATATCCAAAAATTAGCTCAAACGGACTATTTTTAACGAAAATATGGCAATTTTTTGGACAAAATTGGTGTTGCGTCTTTTAATTTTTCCAAATTAGGCTCTTCTTGCATCACTGATAAAATCCTTTTTCGTAGACGTAATGAATTTTTTTTTCATCTAAAATAAGCCTTAAGACTTGTTCTACACTATATTAAAAAAGAAAATTTCTATCTCCCAAGAAAAAGTTGAAAATTTTTAACCCTAATTAGGTAAGGGTTAGAAAAATTCAAGAAAAATCACCATGGCACAACTTTCGCCGCAGATGGCGCTCTGCTCCCAAAGACTTGGTTACTTGGTTACATCAAAGAGGAGCACAACAGCCCAAATTTATTATTACAAACATTATAAAACATATTGTATGATGTATGAAACAACTGCAAAAATGTATTCAGAGTGTGAAGAAATCACTGATTTGCAAAAAAACAAAAACAAAACAAAACAAAAACCATTGTAGAAGGTACACAGTGTAGTCTCGTCATTAATGACAGGAGTCTTAGTGTTATGCCTTCGATAACACGTGTTATTTTCTTTGTATTTCATTGTTTTTAATTGCGTAATAACACCATTGAATATCATTGAATCTGATTCTTCTTTTGTGATGACCTTGTTTCATGTGTAAAGACTGTTTGTACCAAATTTTAGCTTCATTGGATGTTTGGCTGATAGCGTTGTCAAGGAGTTAATGGGTGATTGCAGAATGTGTCTTATGTTTGAAGTGAGTGCTGAACTTTGACCTTCGTTTTCTCCATTTTTGGTTTTTACGACATTCAACATATTAGAAGACCATAACTTAAGCAAAAGCTGCTTTCTTAGCTAGTTAATGCTGGCGAAAATGAAATGCCGTTGCTAGGGCTTTCGCTATTTTGAGTGCTGATTGGCTGCCTTCCGAGCTCGCCTTGCAAGGATCAGCTGGCGTGCGAAATGAAATGTTGCCAGTTTAACATGTAGTAGATTGATGTTATAATAATTACAATATCAATGCATTTAGCAGTTTTAAATGACTTTAAATAAATAATTTACCATTAAAAAGTTATTATAACGACAAATTTACATTCACAACTTGGAATTTGAGGAGTTTTGACCGTGAAGAAAAATTGTACTTTTGTCTTTTGTCCGCCATCTTCATTAACTAACGCATATACACATAATACATGTTACATACTTTTAGCTAGTGTACCTGGATTTTGACGTCTTGTTTTGATAGATCGTGCCCTAACCCTAGCATTTCCGTTGATATTACTAATTTAGATTATATTGCACGTAACTCATCTCTTAATCTACGTGTAATTAGACACAATCTGAGTAGCGATGCCGCTCGTTTTCCCGAACTATCGGCCGCAGTGCCGTGGACCGCCGCCGCCGGGTGCGGGCTGGAGAACTGCAGCAGCGAACTCTGCCTTCAGTGACGCCCGGGTGGCTCGGGCATTGAACGAGGGGCTGCGCAGCCTCGATCCCGCTGACCAGAGGAATCTCTCTACACTGATAACTTTTGAAAGGAAAATGCCCTTGTACTGAAAGTTGGTACCAGCCATTAACAGCATGTCCTTAATTACTGTGCAAAATTTCAGCCTAATCCGATAATCCCTTCATAGTGGTTGCTAGGGAGTTTTGCTTCCTGTTTTTTGTTCCATTCATTGCACGGAGCTTGAATAGACCCTAACCTTTGAAGCCCCTTTTTCTCAGTAAATACTTTTCCAGAGTGTGTACAGCACTGTACTTTCTTTTCATTATTTAGATGGGTTAGGAAGGTCCATTTGTATTGAGTTATACATTATTTTAAAGCTTAGAGTCTGCTCTTTCAGAATCTGCCCCTGAAAATTCATGTCTGCCGACTTTTTGTTCGTTTTGTGGTGCAGGGTCACATATTTTCACCACTCGCCCCTAACAATAATCAGTAAGAGATGAATACACAAACACACACATGTACCAACACACACATGCGCGCACATGCACGGGCACAAACACATTCACTGTCAAACGTATCAAATAACAGCACTATTATGCAAAGCATAATCAACTGGCACTCTAGGATGTTTACATGCACAAATTTTATCATCCACCTGTACATAACTTACATACACATACTGTACATGCATGTGAATGCCCATATTAAAAAATACACCTTGAAACACATCAAATACCAGCATATTGGAACATAGTACTATTTATTAGAATCCAGTCACACTCTTCAATTTTTTCCAGCACAGTGTACATGACTTTACTGTAACCAGGAGGTAGTAGAAACGCTGAATCTACACAGAGGGAAACTCCAAACAAGATCCGCTAAACAGGTCCTTGATAAGATCAGGCATCTTATCGGTCTAAACCACAGCCATTAGATTTAGAACGAAATTGTGTTGGGCTAGTTCATTTTATACAGGGGGAAAGTAATCCTTTTTCCTATAAATGTTTTAGCTCAAATTACCAAATTTTTGTAAATTTTCATGCAAACGAATCTTGAAATATAGTATGTCCCCCCCAAAAAAATTACAACGGGACCCCCCGCAATGATTAGCTGGACACCATACACTTAGTGTTGTTCATGTAAATAGTCCTACAAAGTGTACATGTTGCTAAATTGCATTCCAAGTGGCAAAACCAGCCAGTAACCTGCATACTTCTCAGTTTCCAGAGTGTATTAAAATACCGGTACAATAGAGACAATTAAAAACAATAAAAAAAACAATATATAAATGACGCACAGGTCTGAGTGCGTCAGTCGGAATTGTGTGCATAAGGTAACTATGGAATGCTTAACCCACGAGGCGAAGCCGAGTGGGTTTAGGCTAAATTCCATAGTTACCTCATGCACACTATATTCAGACTGACACACGAAAAGACATGTGCGTCATCTGATTTATAGAATGGGTAATTTTCTTGTCAAAAACCCATTTTTCTATCGTGTTACCCGATGACAAAATTACTGGATGTATTTCCTTTTGGCTTGCCGTAAACGGGCATGCATACCTGTGCTTACCGTTTTTACTGGATGCATGGCCAGCCATGCATCAGTTTTTACTGGATGCATGGCCAAGCTGAGTGCGCGAACCTTTGTTACAAGTACGCGTACTCTTGATAAGTGCGCGATAACATGTTTACCACTGTGACTTGGCGTGAATAAAACACGAAAGGAAAATATGCTAAAAACAGCATATCACAATTAACTTTTTTTAAAGAATTGTCATGGGGACGACCAATGTTATGTCACATTATAAATGTACAATTGTACTTTTAATGATATAAATCATAGAAAACCAAGGATTTACACAGAAATTAAAAAAATCTGTGCTGTACTGTTGTGTATACTGGAAAGTATCAATAGTTTTCAGCTAATAAATTCAACACAGAGAATGATTACATCGCTGTTCGATTTTGAAACAGGCTCACTGCATGATACACATCCAGTACTTTCATGAAGGTGATGCACCTTTACAAATTGAAAGGGGGCGCACATGTCCATCCCCCATTTTTTCTATTTCTTTTGTTTTAACAAAAAATAAAATGGGGGTGCGTGCCTGGTGCACACCCCTCGGGATCTGCCAGTGCACAAAGTTCTTGTTGAATGATGATGGGAAATGAATAACCGACAAAGCAACTACAGTCATGTCTGTTACATGGGAGCAGTGATGAAACAAGAAATGACAGCCTCACACAAGAATACAGGAAATCTACCAAACCAAAATGTTGCGTGCCTTTTTATATCAAAGGACAATCGCTGATTGAATATTGAGAGTGAAGGTCAAGGTATATGATGCTATTCAAATGGCAATCACTGGCATTAGGAACATTGACCAGTAAGGAGTACACCTGAAGGAGACAAAAAAAGAAAAGATAGAAGAAGAAAAAATTACAGTGCACTCCTATTTGTATTATAACGAAATTCCAGTAAAGCAAAATAAAAATTCAGGCCGCAACATTATCTTCCCTATGTTATTTCATTGTTTAGAAATACTGCTGGTCCCGAGGACTTTGTTATAGACAATGGGAGTCCACTATGCAACAACTACAACCCACAATCCCTGAAATCAGCTCATAATGCTTGGAATCCTGTTCCTGAGATTAGGACTGCGGTTCTAAGCTTCCCCAAAACGTCTCAAGATGCCATGCAAGCTGCCTGGTAGTGTGCTCATTGTTGCCGTGGAACCTCGAGAGATGCCGTACTTTTCCAGCGAAGAGCCACGGGATTCTCTTGTCGAGGAAACTTAGGTGTACCTGCAAAGATAAGAGTATTTATCACCATGTCAGTGTCGTTATTTACATTAAAATGCCACATACAGCTGTAATCATGTATCCACTGGAAAAAAAAAAATCAAATTTATGAGATATTTCGCATCTCACTTAAACAGCAAAATGAACCAGTCAACATTTTGTCTACTTTGACCAATATCTGAGTGAGCTCTTTCTGAGACTTTGAAAGTAAGAAGAAAAAATGTAGGGTTGGGGGAACCACCTATTGTCACCCTAAGGATCTGTAGCTTGTTTATCCTAAAGATATAACACAAATTTGCCTAATTCTTACCTCAAATACGCCATAAATACTGCAGTTTTGAATGTCGTGACCATATCGTTATGAATCTCCGTTTGAAGCTGAGGCAATTTTAAGTACCCAGAAAAGAAAAAAAAAATAAGTCAAGGAGCCATTATGGGTTTGGAATAATTTTTTTACACCCACAAATTTACAGAAAAACAAAGTTTTAAAAGCACATAACCTATCGTAATCAGCTCAAGATTCACGATCGCCGTGATCAGCTGTTCCTTCGTACAGACTAACATTTTCAGTACTGACACAACAAATCGATCATTGTGGGGAAATTGCGTATAGTTGAGGTAACTTAGATACTCATGAAGGATGATAAGTAAGCCAAGGAGCTGTAATTGATTTGACATCATTTGTACATCAACAAATTTACGGAAATACGACGTTTGAAAAGCACAAAACCTACCGTAATCAGCTCAAGATTCGCGATTGCCGTGATCAGGTGTACGCACAACACGCACAACAGTACCAGCAGAATCGACAGTGAACAGGTACTCCTTGATGCCGTGATTTCAGCTTGATCCTTCTTCGAAATTGCATGATGATAAATGTGACCTTCTTTTCCTCTTATGTGTTGATTTTAAGGCTTCCAATTTCTACCTCAACTTGCTAAAAAACAGTCTAACAAAGCGGAAAAATGTCACATTTCCGTACTGAACAGCAGTCAAGATACGTGTGTTGCATGCGGTAAGCCTACACTACCACTAGGTGCACTACACACACCGCGGCCGCTGCATGCTGTTATGCAGCAATCCCCATAGTATAACACGTAGATGGCTTGTAAACAAGGGTCTCCGGGGCAGTTGACCAATCGTGAACGCGTATTTCGATCACGTGTACGCCATGACAATGTGTACTAGGGTTCAACGCAGAATTTCTTACACACGATCGCTAAAAGAACAGTCATTTTCGCCGTAAACGAAGGCGATTTGGTCCTTAGACGTAAGATTTTGTCAACTTTTGAGACTGATATCCCACCTTTCTCTTCAAAATTTCACATTTTGTAGATTGTATTTCGAAATGTTGTTGATATCATCAGAAACTAGAACATTTCCCGTACAACATGATACCAAAATGTCAAGTTGGTCCCTGAGGTCACTTTTTGACCTTTTTCGGGCTGTCGTGCGTAATCACTTTGCCGAGAAGTGTCGGGTTTTGGCAGAGGCCGGGTCGTCATAATAATATATACACTATTTCGGGGCCAGTTCTGAAAATTTCTAAAAACGAGGTTTACGAAGAAAATCTGCTGTCATTTTTTCACTATTCATTTTCTGGAAATGCCCAGCACATATGATAGAGAAGGGAAATTTCCGCATTGAATCCAAGAATTTTCTTTTTTCTAAATTGATTCCTTATCGAGATATTTATGATTGAAAATGCCCTTAAAAAGCGAAAATTATTTAAAAAAATGATTTTTTAGTTTTTTTGCTCTCTTTTTTCTTTTTGATAGAATTTATTTTAATCCTTTTGTGTGATTATTCTTTGGATAGAACTGTACATATTTGCAAAAAAACAATTTTGGATTCTCACACCGATTTTTAAGAATTTAAGAAAAAATACAAAGGTACAATAAAGTCCTTTTTCGGGTACATGGTCTTTTTAAGGGTACTTAAAAGTCCTTTTACGGGGACTCAAAGGTCCTATGTACCCGAAAAAAGACTGTCCCCCAAAAAGGACTCATGTACCTGAAAAAAGACCTTTCGGTACCCCAAAAAACACCATCCCCCTAAAAGGACTTTTAAGTCCCCCAAAATAGACCTTTGAGTACCTGAAAAAAGACCAAGTACCCCGAAAAAGGACTCCCGTCGACCCGAAAAAAGACCTTTATGTACCCCACAAAGGACCTTTAGGTCCCCCAAAAAGGACATGTAACCCAAAAAGGACCTTTATGTAACCCAAAAAGGACCGTTATGTCCCCCAAAAAGGACCATCCCCCAAAAAGGACAGGTACATAATGGTCTTTTATGGGGGCCGTCTTTTTTGGGGTACATAAAGGTCTTTTTCGGGGGTTACGGAGGTCCTTTTTTATTTGAAATCTAGCCCTAACCCTAACCCTAACCCTAACCCTAACCCTAACCCTAACCCTAACCCTAACCCTAACCCTAACCCTAATCAAAATGGCGCCAAAAAAAAGTTATAGGAGTTAAGGTCCAAAATTTTGGGAATTTACTAACTAGCAGGTGTACTACCTATACACAAAATTTGGGATCTTAACTAGCACTTTTCATACTTGGCAAATGCCCTAACCCTAACCCTAACCCTAACCCTAACCCTAACCCTAACCCTAACCTAACCCTAACCCTAACCCTAACCCTAACCCTAACCCTAACCCCTAACCCTAACCCTAACTCCTAACCCTAACCCTTACCCTAACCCTAACCCCATGTACAATTCCTATGCAAGGGTGCATATGTACATATGTACATATGTACTAAGCCTATGGGGTTTTCCGACAAAAATTGTGTACAAAACATATGGAAAATTGTTTTCCCCAAAATGTGTTTTTTACACGTTTCAGACAATTCTAAGCATTTTTTTAAAAAAAAATTTCTTTGAAAAAATACTTTGAAAATTTTTCCAAAAAAAAATTCAAAATGGCGCCAAAAAAAAAGTTATAGGAGTTAAGGTCCTAAATTTTGGGAATTTACTAACTAGCAGGTGTACTACCTATACACAAAATTTGGGATCTTAACTAGCACTTTTCATACTTGGCAAATGCCCTAACCCTAACCCTAACCCTAACCCTAACCCTAACCCTAACCCTAACCTAACCCTAACCCTAACCCTAACCCTAACCCTAACCCTAACCCCTAACCCTAACCCTAACTCCTAACCCTAACCCTTACCCTAACCCTAACCCCATGTACAATTCCTATGCAAGGGTGCATATGTACATATGTACATATGTACTAAGCCTATGGGGTTTTCCGACAAAAATTGTGTACAAAACATATGGAAAATTGTTTTCCCCAAAATGTGTTTTTTACACGTTTCAGACAATTCTAAGCATTTTTTTAAAAAAAAATTTCTTTGAAAAAATACTTTGAAAATTTTTCCAAAAAAAAATTGAAAATGGCGCCAAAAAAAAAGTTATAGGAGTTAAGGTCCTAAATTTTGGGAATTTACTAACTAGCAGGTGTACTACCTATACACAAAATTTGGGATCTTAACTAGCACTTTTCATACTTGGCAAATGCCCTAACTCTAACCCTAACCCTAACCCTAACCCTAACCCTAACCCTAACCCTAACCCTAACCCTAACCCCATGTACAATTCCTATGCAATAGTGCAAAAAGATTCCAAGTCAGAAAATCCCATAGGCATTGTACATATGTACTTAGCTTATGGGGTTTTCCGACAAAAAAAAATTGTGTACAAAACCTACGGAAAATTTTTTTCCCCAAAATGTGTTTTTTAAACGTTTCACACAATTCTAAGCATTTTTCAAAAAAAAATTTTCTTTGAAAAAATACTTCGAAAATTTTTCCAAAAAAAAATCAAAATGGCGCCAAAAAAAAGTTATAGGAGTTAAGGTCCAAAATTTTGGGAATTTACTAACTAGCAGGTGTACTACCTATACACAAAATTTGGGATCTTAACTAGCACTTTTCATACTTGGCAAATGCCCTAACTCTAACCCTAACCCTAACCCTAACCCTAACCCTAACCCTAACCCTAACCCTAACCCTAACCCTAACCCTAACCCTCTAACCCTAACCCTAACCCTAACCCTAACCCTAACCCTAACCCTAACCCTAACCCTAACCCTAACCCTAACCCTAACCCTAACCCTAACCCTAACCCTAACCCTAACTAGGTTTCAAATATCGTTCTTAAGTTGGTTAACAGCGTAGGGTTAGAAAAAAGGTTGAGGGATAGCTTAGGGTTTTATGCTGTATTATCTCCAATATTGTATCTACCCCTACCCTTAGTTTGGGGTCAAAGGTCAAAGGTCAAAGGTTAAAGGGGTCAAATTCAAGCGCAAACTCAGATGAGGGACCAAACGGTCCCTTTTCGGGTACGCAGAGGTCTTTTTTGCTAACCCTACTTTTTTTTTAGAAAAATCGTTATTACTTTCTTATTTCTTACTTTTTTGAGCTGAAATTGATATAATATATGATTTAAATATAACTGATCGATCCTATACCATTTTTTGTGAAATTTTTCTGCAGACGAAAAATATAGGGCGTTTCCAAAATATTATAGGTACCCGGGGGTCCTTTATTTGGTTACCATGGTTACGGTTCCAACTCAACTTAGGGTTTTTGAATTGTACCTTATTTAGCTAGTACTTAACCCCATGACCTTTGACCTCTAACCCCTGCAGGTCAAAGTTCAATGTTTAATCCTAACCAAAAAATGCAGTTGGGTTGTACGGAGGATAGAAGTAAGGTGCCTGTTCTAGGGCTGAAAATAGCACATTCTATTTTCAGTGGAAAAAAATTAAAACAATGCTGGGCAGAAAGCCCATACCTTTTTCTATAACATATCCAAAAATTAGCTCAAACGGACTATTTTTAACGAAAATATGGCAATTTTTTGGACAAAATTGGTGTTGCGTCTTTTAATTTTTCCAAATTAGGCTCTTCTTGCATCACTGATAAAATCCTTTTTCGTAGACGTAATGATTTTTTTTTTCATCTAAAATAAGCCTTAAGACTTGTTCTACACTATATTAAAAAAGAAAATTTCTATCTCCCAAGAAAAAGTTGAAAATTTTTAACCCTAATTAGGTTAGGGTTAGAAAAATTGAAGAAAAATCACCATGTCACAACTTTCGCCGCAGATGGCGCTCTGCTCCCAAAGACTTGGTTACTCGTCTTGTATTTAGCCTAATGCAATTATACATGGGTACCAATACATGTAGGTAGTACAGCCTAAATTACCGTACACTTCGTCATCAAAATCCTCAATTTACATCATTTTCCTGTGGTTTTCCCGAGGCGACCTAGTAGATATCAGGAAGAGATAGACATGTGAAACTTCTTCCGTGAAATACCAAGCAAAATAACGGCGAAACTGCGATGAAGGTAAGTTGACTTTGGCATACGTTTAGACCGAGTCCCATATGTGCATATTGGTGTTAGCGATCTCAATAGCATAATTCAGTGCTGTAAAGTTAGTGTTGATGCAAATACTATTTTTTGGGTGTTATGTGAGTTCATTATCTAAACAGAAAAAGACTATTTAAGATAACACCGCACGATGAGCCTTGAATTTAGAGTATTGGGTCTTTGTCGCTGGTAGCTGGCTCCACGGAGTACGACCGACGACCTGCTTTCGGATGCTCCTAACGTTACACGTACACTACAGATACAGTACCACGGCACTACCAATACCACCATTTACTTGCCTACATGTACCTACAGGCAGTGCTAACGTTTGTGCGTTTTGCACCAGACATCTAAAATCTATTGATAAACTAGACTGTGACAAGAACTGGAAAGTAAAAATCACAGACCTATTTCAGTGTTTTGGGGGGTTGTCGTCACTTCCATTCTTAAACAGAAAAATAGAATTTTACTGAGTAGAGTTCCCCGCAATACATAACTCACATTCATCGTCATTGACAGGGTACCTATAAGCTAGCTGAATTGAATTTAAGGCAGCGACGAAAGTTGAAAGGTATGCGTACCATAGAGCTCTATGGTCTATGGTATGGCCACAGAACACCCACACGATTTGTACAGCTACATAGTGCGAGCTGTACAGCTACAAATCATGCGGGCTTTCTGAGCCCCTACGTACGTTTCAACTTTGGTTGCTGCCTTCGATTCAACTGAGAATGTACTTGGCTTATACCGTATTGAATATCAATGACTGTAAATGCGAGTGTATCACAGGGAACTACTCAGTAAATTTTATGAGTTTGAAGAGTGAAAACAGCAACAGCCCCAAATGACACTGAAATGAGTGTGATTAGGGCTTACTACTGTGTAGTCAACCTGTCATTGTTTAGTTTCAACTTGGATTTCACAAGACGCAAGATTCATGAAAAAGTAAAATGCCTGCAAAAGGTTGATTTATACACAATCTGTTGAATGCAAGTTGGCAGTTGGAAAAAGTTTCATGTCTCCCAAAATGCGTTGGCTCAAATTCGCAAAAGTTTCATGCTACAGCATCCACGAACGTTTCTGGTTTTACAGTATACTATTTGAACAATAATTATCTGAAAAATCCCCACCCAGAAAAATGCCAGACCTGATGTTTGACCCATCATAATAACTCTCTTTATCATTGTCTTCCTTCATTCAGGTAAAGAGCCAGTCATCGTTTGTAACCATCCTTCTCAGAGAGAAGCCTCACTGAGGGGGACATCGATGATGTCTTCGAAGCCCTCTACCAAGATTCCAACTTGGAGGGACAAGACATCAAAGAGGAGCACAACAGCCCAAATTTATTATTACAAATATTATAAAACATATTGAATGATGTATGAAACAACTGCAAAAATGTATTCAGAGTGTGAGGAAATCACTGATTTGAAAAAAAAAAAAAAAAAAAAAAAACATTGTAGAAGGTACAGTGTAGTCTCGTCATTAATCACAGGAGTCTTAGTGTTATGCCTTCGATAACACGTGTTATTTTCTTTGTATTTCATTGTTTTTAATTGCGTAATAACACCATTGAATATCATTGAATCTGATTCTTCTTTTGTGATGACCTTGTTTCATGTGTAAAGACTGTTTGTTGGATGTTTGGCTGATAGCGTTGTCAAGGAGTTAATGGGTGATTGCAATGCAGAGTATGTGTCTTATGTTTGAAGTGAGTGCTGAACTTTGACCTTCGTTTTCTCCATTTTTGGTTTTTACGACATTCAACATATTAGAAGACCATAACTTAAGCAAAAGCTGCTTTCTTAGCTAGTCAATGCTGGCGAAAATGAAATGCCGTTGCTAGGGCTTTCGTTATTTTGAGTGCTGATTGGCTGCCTTCCGAGCTCGCCTTGCAAGGATCAGCTGGCGTGCGAAATGAAATGTTGCCAGTTTAACATGTAGTAGATTGATGTTATAATAATTACAATATCAATGCATTTAGCAGTTTTAAATGACTTTAAATAAATAATTTACCATTAAAAAGTTATTATAACGACAAATTTACATTTACAACTTGGAATTTGAGGAGTTTTGACCGTGAAGAAAAATTGTACTTTTGTCTTTTGTCCGCCATCTTCATTTCCGCACCACCGAACTAACGCATTATATACACATAATACATGTTACATACTGTTAGCTAGTGTACCTGGATTTTGACGTCTTGTTTTGATAGATCGTGCCTTTAGCTGTCAGCATTTCCGTTGATATTACTAATTTAGATTATATTGCACGTAAGTCATCTCTTAATCTACGTGTAATTAGACACAATCTGAGTAGCGATGCCGGTCGTTTTTCCCGAACTATCTGCCTTGAGTGACGCCCGGGTGGCTCGGGCATTGAACGAGGGGTTGCGCAGCCTCGATCCCGCTGACCAGAGGAATCTCTCTGCACTGATAACTTTTGAAAGGAAAATGCCCTTGTACTGAAAGTTGGTACCAGCCATTAACACATGTCCTTAATTACTGTGCAAAATTTCAGCCTAATCCGATAGTCCCTTCATAGTGGTTGCTAGGGAGTTTTGCTTCCTGTTTTTTGTTCCATTCATTGCACGGAGCTTGAATAGACCCTAAACCTTGAAGCCCCTTTTTCTCAGTAAATACTTTTCCAGAGTGTGTACAGCACTGTACTTTCTTTTCATAATTTAGATGGGTTAGGAAGGTCCATTTGTATTGAGTTATACATCATTTTAAAGCTTAGAGTCTGCTCTTTCAGAATCTGCCCCTGAAAATTCATGTCTGCCAACTGTTTGTTCGTTTTGTGGTGCAGGGTCACATATTTTCACCACTTACCCCTAACAATAATCAGTAAGAGATGAATACACAAACACACACATGCGCGCACATGCACGGGCACAAACACATTCACTGTCAAACGTATCAAATAACAGCACTATTATGCAAAACATAATCAACTGGCACTCTAGGATGTTTACATGCACAAATTTTATCATCCACCTGTACATAACTTACATACACATACTGTACATGCATGTGAATGCCCATATTAAAAAATACACCTTGAAACACATCAAATACCAGCATATTGGAACATAGTACTATTTATTAGAATCCAGTCACACTCTTCAATTTTTTCCAGCACAGTGTACATGACTTTACTGTAACCAGGAGGTAGTAGAAACGCTGAATCTACACAGAGGGAAACTCCAAACAAGATCCGCTCAACAGGTCCTTGATAAGATCAGGCATCTTATCGGTCTAAACCATAGCCATTAGATTTAGAACGAAATTGTGTTGGGCTAGTTCATTTTATACAGGGGGAAAGTAATCCTTTTTCCTATAAATGTTTTAGCTCAAATTACCAATTTTTTTTAAATTTTCATGCAAACGCATCTTGAAATACAGTATGTCCCCAAAAAAAAATTACAACGGGACCCTCCGCAATGATATCTTTAAAAATAGTGAATCCAACTAAATACAAATTCAGGGTATGAAACTATAACTCATTGCCCACATCTTACAGGAAACCCCATTCGATTTGCTTCAGTGGTCAAAGAGAAATGAGGAATTTTGTAGAGGATGTTGGGAATCTCTTTTGTCCTAAGTTCTGTCAATTTTCTTGTCAAAAACCCATTTTTGTATCGTGTTACACAAAAGGAAAATATGCTAAAAACAGCATATCACAATTAACTTTTTTAAAGAATTGTGATGGGGACGACCAATGTTATGTCACATTATAAATGTACAATTGTACTTCTAATGAAATAAATCATAGAAAACCAAGGATTTACACAGAAATTAAAAAAATCTGTGCTGTACTGTTGTGTATACTGGAAAGTATCAATAGTTTTCAGCTAATAAATTCAACACAGAGAATGATTACATCGCTGTTCGATTTTGAAACAGGCTCACTGCATAATGCACATCCAGTACTTTCATGAAGGTGATGCACCTTTACAAATTGAAAGGGGGCGCACATGTCCATCCCCCATTTTTTCTTATTTCTTTTGTTTTAACAAAAAATGAAATGGGGGTGCGTGCCTGGTGCACACCCCTCGTGATCTGCCAGTGCACAAAGTTCTTGTTGAATGATGATGGGAAATGAATAACCGACAAAGCAACTACAGTCATATCTGTTACATGGGAGCAGTGATGAAACGAGAAATGACAGCCTCACACAAGAATACAGGAAATCTACCAAACCAAAATGTTGTGTGCCTTTTTATATCAAAGGACAATCGCTGATTGAATATTGAGAGTGAAGGTCAAGGTATATGATGCTATTCAAATGGCAATCACTGGCATTAGGAACATTGACCAGTAAGGAGTACACCTGAAGGAGACAAAAAAAGAAAAGATAGAAGAAGAAAAAATTACAGTGCACTCCTATTTGTATTATAACGAAATTCCAGTAAAGCAAAATTAAAATTCAGGCCGCAACATTATCTTCCCTATGTTATTTCATTGTTTAGAAATACTGCTGGTCCCGAGGACTGTGTTATAGACAATGGGAGTCCACTATGCAACAACTACAACCCATAATCCCTGAAATCAGCTCATAATGCTTGGAATCCTGTTCCTGAGATTAGGACTGCGGTTCTAAGCTTCCCCAAAACGTCTCAAGATGCCATGCAAGCTGCCTGGTAGTGTGCTCATTGTTGCCGTGGAACCTCGAGAGATGCCGTACTTTTCCAGCGAAGAGCCACGGGATTCTCTCGTCGAGGAGACTTAGGTGTACCTGCAAATATTAGAGTATTTATCACCATGTCAGTGTCATTATTTACATTAAAAATGCCACATACAGCTGTAATCATGTAATCACTGGAAAAAAAAAAATCAAATTTATAAGATATTTCGCATCTCACTTAAACAGCAAAATGAACCAGTCAACATTTTGTCTACTTTGACCAATATCTGAGTGAGCTCTTTCTGAGACTTTGAATGGTACCCCTACCATACAGCTTAAAAAATATCTCTACACAATCATAAAATCACCTTAAACAGTACATGTAGTCGTACCTTCATGTTGGAGACAGAAGTTGGAAGAAGCTTGACATCACAGGACTTCACACCAGAATTCACCCAGGAAGATGTGCATGTACACTTAGAGTGGGCCCCTACAACCAAAAAGGAAGCGGACAGCATGATGGACCCGTGGACCTCTTCTCGCATCAGCCACCTGCATTAACCATAGATTTTGACGAGAAAGACAATAGACCTACATGTAATTACAATGTATCACAATAGTTATAATCCACAGCAATAAAACTGAGGTGTGTAAAATTATGAAGTAGAAATTCTATGCAATAAATATTTTGTAGGTGTCAGTCATCCCTGCTAAATTTATAGAATATCAAAACTTCAAATATACAAGTCTATTTATTGTTCTTTCTTGTGTAATTGTCGTGACTACATACAGACACAGTGTACATACAGATAATTTCTAGTACCTTGTACATTAACTTGTCTACGGTGTCTACAAAGTACACATTGCAATGTGTACTTGGTAGACACCATAGACAAGTTAATGTTAATTTGAACACTTCGAGAACGAAAGCTGATGTTACAGCTACGTACATATAGTTTGCTTGATATGATTGATAATTCACGCTAGGATTGACAACTTTTCCAGATTGGAATACTCACACGACGTACAGTACCACCTGTTGAAACCACACTAAATACCGATAAATGTGAGGAAAAATTCGCTTCTTGTTCTAATCACAGGTTTAAAATAAGCTTGCGTTTACAGCTAGGTAGGCCCTAGGCCTACCTTGAAAAAAAAAATATGGACAAACATGCAAGGAAAGTTCGTTCATTATTTTCTGCAACTGTACAAGCGGGGAATGTTGAGTGAAGTACATGTAGAAAACAGCCACAATTTGTGCTGTGACAGTGTGAACCGAGTGTTACAACAACTCGATCGTTGTGGGGGAATTGCGTTTAGCTGAGGCAATTCTAAGTACCCAGAAAAGAAAAAAATAAGTCAAGGAGCCATTATGGGTTTGGAATAAATTTTTACACCCACAAATTTACTGAAAAACAAAGTTTTAAAAGCACATAACCTATCGTATGTAATCAGCTCAAGATTCACGATCGCCGTGATCATCAGCTGTTCCTTCGTACAGACTAACATGCTACAGGCACAATTTGCTGTTATTAGATTACTGACACAACAAATCGATCATTGTGGGGGAATTGCGTATAGTTGAGGTAACTTACATACTCATGAAGGATGATAAGTAAGCCAAGGAGCTGTAATTGATTTGACATCAGTTTTACATCAACAAATTTACGGAAATACGACGTTTGAAAAGCACAAAACCTACCGTAATCAGCTCAAGATTCGCGATTGCCGTGATCAGGTGTACGCACAACACGCACAACAGTACCAGCAGAATCGACAGTGAACAGGTACTCCTTGATGCCGTGATTTCAGCTTGATCCTTCTTCGAAATTGCATGATGATAAATGTGACCTTCTTTTCCTCTTGTGTGTTGATTTTAAGGCTTCTAATTTCTACCTCAACTTGCTAAAAAACAGTCTAACAAAGCGGAAAAATGTCACATTTCCGTACTGAACAGCAGTCACGATACGTGTGTTGCATGCGGTAAGCCTACACTAGCACTACAAATACACACGTACACCGCGGCCGCTGCGATGCAGCAATCCCCATAGTATAACACGTAGATGGCTTGTAAACAAGGGTCTCCGGCGCGCGCGCGCAGTTGACCAATCGCGCGCGAACAACGCGTATTTCGATCTGGTGTCTTGGTAACGAGGCTGTTTACGCGTCTGGGAGACAAATGTGGGTACTAGGGTTCAACGCAGAATTTCTTAGACACGATAGCCAAAAGAACAGTCATTTTCGACGTAAACGAAGGGGATTTGGTCTTCAGACGTAAGATTTTTGTCAACTTTTGAGACTGACATCCCACCTTTCTCTTCAAAATTTCACATTTTGTAGATTGTATTTCGAAATATTGTTGATATCATCAGAAACTAGAACATTTCCCGTACAACATGATACCAAAATGTCAAGTTGGTCCCTGAGAACCTAAAGGTCTTTTTTTTTTTTTTTTTTACAAAAAGACCTTTAGGTACCCCAAAAAAGACCATCCCCCAAAAAGGACTTTTAAGTCCCCCAAAATAGACCTTTGAGTACCTGAAGCGCAAACTCAGATGAGGGACCTAACGGTCCCTTTTGGGGTACGCAGAGGTCTTTTTTGGGGTACCTAAAGGTCTTTTTACAAAAAAAGACCTTTAGGTACCCCAAAAAAGACCATCCCCCAAAAAGGACTTTTAAGTCCCCCAAAATAGACCTTTGAGTACCTGAAGCGCAAACTCAGATGAGGGATCAAATGGTCCTTTTTGGGGTACGCAGAGGTCTTTTTTGGGGTACCTAAAGGTCTCTTTTTTTCAGGTACTCAAAGGTCTATTTTGGGGGACTTAAAAGTCCTTTTGGGGGGATGGTCTTTTTTGGGGTACCTAAAGGTCTTTTTACAAAAAGACCTTTAGGTACCCCAAAAAAGACCATCCCCCAAAAAGGACTTTTAAGTCCCCCAAAATAGACCTTTGAGTACCTGAAGCGCAAACTCAGATGAGGGACCAAACGGTCCCTTTTGGGGTACGCAGAGGTCTTTTTTGCTAACCCTACTATTTTCTTAGAAAAATCGTTATTACTTTCTTATTTCTTACTTTTTTGAGCTGAAATTGATATAATATATGATTTAATTATAACCGATCGATCCTATACCATTTTTTGTGAAATTTTTCTGCAGACGAGAAATATAGGGCGTTTCCAAAATATTATAGGTACCCGGGGGTCCTTTATTTGGTTACCATGGTTACGGTTCCAACTCAACTTAGTTAGGGTTTTTGAATTGTACCTTATTTAGCTAGTACTTAACCCCATGACCTTTGACCTGCAGCCCCTGCAGGTCAAAGTTCAATGTTCAATCCTAACCAAAAAATGCAGTTGGTTGTACGCAGGATAAAAGTATAAGGTGCCTGTTCTAGGGCTGAAAATAGCACATTTTATTTTCAGAGAAAAAAATTTAAAACAATGCTGGGCAGAAAGCCCATACCATTTTCTATAACATATCCAAAAATTAGCTCAAACGGACTATTTTTAACGAAAATATGGCAATTTTTTGGACAAAAGTGGTGTTGCGTCTTTTAATTTTTCCAAATTAGGCTCTTCTTGCATCACTGATAAAATCCTTTTTCGTACACGTAATGATTTTTTTTTTCATCTAAAATAAGCCTTAAGACTTGTTCTACACTATATTAAAAAAGAAAATTTCTATCTCCCAAGAAAAAGTTGAAAATTTTTAACCCTAATTAGGTAAGGGTTAGAAAAATTCAAGAAAAATCACCATGGCACAACTTTCGCCGCAGATGGCGCTCTGCTCCCAAAGACTTGGTTACTTCGTTACGTGATTACATCAAAGAGGGGCACAACAGCCCAAATTTATTATTACAAACATTATAAAACATATTGTATGATGTATGAAACAACTGCAAAAATGTATTCAGAGTGTGAAGAAATCACTGATTTGCAAAAAAAAACAACAAAACAAAAACCATTGTAGAAGGTGCACAGTGTAGTCTCGTCATTAATGACAGGAGTCTTAGTGTTATGCCTTCGATAACACGTGTTATTTTCTTTGTATTTCATTGTTTTTAATTGCGTAATAACACCATTGAATATCATTGAATCTGATTCTTCTTTTGTGATGACCTTGTTTCATGTGTAAAGACTGTTTGTACCAAATTTTAGCTTCATTGGATGTTTGGCTGATAGCGTTGTCAAGGAGTTAATGGGTGATTGCAATGCAGAATATGTGTCTTATGTTTGAAGTGAGTGCTGAACTTTGACCTTCGTTTTCTCCATTTTTGTTTTTTACGACATTCAACATATTAGAAGACCATAACTTAAGCAAAAGCTGCTTTCTTAGCTAGTTAATGCTGGCGAAAATGAAATGCCGTTGCTAGGGCTTTCGCTATTTTGAGTGCTGATTGGCTGCCTTCCGAGCTCGCCTTGCAAGGATCAGCTGGCGTGCGAAATGTAATGTTGCCAGTTTAACATATAGTAGATTGATGTTATAATAATTACAATATCAATGCATTTAGCAGTTTTAAATGACTTTAAATAAATAATTTACCATTAAAAAGTTATTATAACGACAAATTTACATTCACAACTTGGAATTTGAGGAGTTTTGACCGTGAAGAAAAATTGTACTTTTGTCTTTTGTCCGCCATCTTCATTTCCGCACCACACCGAACTAACGCATTATATACACATAATACATGTTACATACTTTTAGCTAGTGTACCTGGATTTTTGACATCTTGTTTTGATAGATCGTGCCCTAACCCTAGCATTTCCGTTGATATTACTAATTTAGATTATATTGCACGTAAGTCATCTCTTAATCTACGTGTAATTAGACACAATCTGAGTAGCGATGTCGGTCGTTTTCCCGAACTATCGGCCGCAGTGCCGTGGACCGCCGCCGCCGGGTGCGGGCTGGAGAACTGCGGCAGCGAACTCTGCCTTCAGTGACGCCCGGGTGGCTCGGGCATTGAACGAGGGGTTGCGCAGTCTCGATCCCGCTGACCAGAGGAATCTCTCTGCACTGATAACTTTTGAAAGGAAAATGCCCTTGTACTGAAAGTTGGTACCAGCCATTAACAGCATGTCCTTAACTACTGTGCAAAATTTCAGCCTAATCCGATAATCCCTTCATAGTGGTTGCTAGGGAGTTTTGCTTCCTGTTTTTTGTTCCATTCATTGCACGGAGCTTGAATAGACCCTAAACTTTGAAGCCCCTTTTTCTCAGTAAATACTTTTCCAGAGTGTGTACAGCACTGTACGTTCTTTTCATTATTTAGATGGGTTAGGAAGGTCCATTTGTATTGAGTTAAACATCATTTTAAAGCTTAAGAGTCTGCTCTTTCAGAATCTGCCCCTGAAAATTCATGTCTGCCGACTTTTTGTTCGTTTTGTGGTGCAGGGTCACATATTTTCACCACTCGCCCCTTACAATAATCAGTAAGAGATGAATACACAAACACACACATGTACCAACACACACATGCGCGCACATGCACGGGCACAAACACATTCACTGTCAAACGTATCAAATAACAGCACTATTATGCAAAGCATAATCAACTGGCACTCTAGGATGTTTACATGCACAAATTTTATCATCCACCTGTACATAACTTACATACACATACTGTACATGCATGTGAATGCCCATATTAAAAAATACACCTTGAAACACATCAAATACCAGCATATTGGAACATAGTACTATTTATTAGAATCCAGTCACACTCTTCAATTTTTTCCAGCACAGTGTACATGACTTTACTGTAACCAGGAGGTAGTAGAAACGCTGAATCTACACAGAGGGAAACTCCAAACAAGATCCGCTTAACAGGTCCTTGATAAGATCAGGCATCTTATCGGTCTAAACCATAGCCATTGAATTTAGAACAAAATTCTGTTGGGCTAGTTCATTTTATACAGGGGGAAAGTAATCCTTTTTCCTATAAATATTTTAGCCCAAATTACCAAATTTTTGTAAATTTTCATGCAAACGAATCTTGAAATACAGTATGTCCCCCAAAAAAATTACAACGGGACCCCCCCCCCCCCCATGATTAGCTGGACACCATACACTTAGTGTTGTTCATGTAAATAGTCCTACAAAGTGTACATGTTGCTAAATTGCATTCCAAGTGGCAAAACCAGCCAGTAACCTGCATACTTCTCAGTTTCCAGAGTGTATTAAAATACCGGTACAATAGAGACAATTTAAAACAATAAAAAACAATATATAAATGACGCAAAGGTCTGAGTGCGTCAGTCGGAATTGTGTGCATAAGGTAACTATGGAATGCTTAACCCACGAGGCGAAGCCGAGTGGGTTTAGGCTAAATTCCATAGTTACCGCATGCACACTATATTCAGACTGACGCACGAAAAGACATATGCGTCATCTGATTTATAGAATGGGTAATTTTCTTGTCAAAAACCCATTTTTCTATCGTGTTACCCGATGACAAAATTACTGGATGTATTTCCTTTTGGCTTGCCGTAAACGGGCATGCATACCTGTGCTTACCGTTTTTACTGGATGCATGGCCAGCCATGCATCAGTTTTTACTGGATGCATGGCCAAGCTGAGTGCGCGAACCTTTGTTACAAGTACGCGTACTCTTGCTAAGTGCGCGATAACATGTTTACCACTGTGACTCGGCGTGCATAAAACACGAAAGGAAAATATGCTAAAAACAGCATATCACAAATAACTTTTTTTAAAGAATTGTCATGTGGACGACCAATGTTATGTCACATTATAAATGTACAATTGTACTTTTAATGAAATAAATCATAGAAAACCAAGGATTTACACAGAAATTAAAAAAATCTGTGCTGTACTGTTGTGTATACTGGAAAGTATCAATAGTTTTCAGCTAATAAATTCAACACAGAGAATGATTACATCGCTGTTCGATTTTGAAACAGGCTCACTGCATGATGCACATTCAGTACTTTCATGAAGGTGATGCACCTTTACAAATTGAAAGGGGGCGCACATGTCCATCCCCCATTTTTTCTTATTTCTTTTGTTTTAACAAAAAATGAAATGGGGGTGCGTGCCTGGTGCACACCCCTCGGGATCTGCCAGTGCACAAAGTTCTTGTTGAATGATGATGGGAAATGAATAACCGACAAAGCAACTACAGTCATGTCTGTTACATGGGAGCAGTGATGAAACAAGAAATGACAGCCTCACACAAGAATACAGGAAATCTACCAAACCAAAATGTTGCGTGCCTTTTTATATCAAAGGACAATCGCTGATTGAATATTGAGAGTGAAGGTCAAGGTATATGATGCTATTCAAATGGCAATCACTGGCATTAGGAACATTGACCAGTAAGGAGTACACTTGAGGGAGACAAAAAAAGAAAAGATAGAAGAAGAAAAAATTACAGTGCACTCCTATTTGTATTATAACGAAATTCCAGTAAAGCAAAATTAAAATTCAGGCCGCAACATTATCTTCCCTATGTTATTTCATTGTTTAGAAATACTGCTGGTCCCGAGGACTTTGTTATAGACAATGGGAGTCCACTATGCAACAACTACAACCCATAATTCCTGAAATCAGCTCATAATGCTTGGAATCCTGTTCCTGAGATTAGGACTGCGGTTCTAAGCTTCCCCAAAACGTCTCAAGATGCCATGCAAGCTGCCTGGTAGTGTGCTCATTGTTGCCGTGGAACCTCGAGAGATGCCGTACTTTTCCAGCGAAGAGCCACAGGATTCTCTCGTCGAGGAGACTTAGGTGTACCTGCAAAGATTAGAGTATTTATCACCATGTCAGTGTCATTATTTACATTAAAAATGCCACATACAGCTGTAATCATGTATCCACTGGAAAAAAAAAAAAATCAAATTTATGAGATATTTCGCATCTCACTTAAACAGCAAAATGAACCAGTCAACATTTTGTCTACTTTGACCAATATCTGCGTGAGCTCTTTCTGAGACTTTGAATGTAAGAAAAAAAAATGTAGGGTTGGGGGTACCACTTATTGTCACCCTAAGGATCTGTAGCTTGTTTATCCTAAAAATATAACACAAATTTGCCTAATTCTTACCTCAAATACGCCATAAATACTGCAATTTTGAATGTCGTGACCATCTCGTTATGAATCTCCGTTTTAAGATAGCGCAATTTTAGTGCGTGCGTTCTGTTTTCTTCGCGCAGTTAAAAAGGGTACCTTGCGATCGGCACCCCTCCCCTCCATAGGTAATACACGTGAATTTCACAGCATAGGTAATAGTACACGTGAATTTCACGGCATAGGTAATACACGTAAATTTCACAGCCATGCGTCGTTGCTGAGCGGATGTGTAATTTTTCGCTTGGTTTGTTAGTTTGTTTTTGACTTTGATTATCGTTTCTTCGTTTTTATTGTCTTTATAGCTAATGACACTTAATCCCGCGTGAACCTTTTCGTTCTATACGTAAACAGCCATGATATGCAGGGTGCCGATGGGAAGGTACCCTGCCGATAGGTGGTACCCCTACCATACAGCTTAAAAAATATCTCTACACAATCATAAAATCACCTTAAACAGTACATGTAGTCGTACCTTCATGTTGGAGACAGAAGTTGGAAGAAGCTCGACATCACAGGACTTCACACCAGACTTCACCCAGGAAGATGTGCATGTACACTTAGAGTGGGCCCCTACAACGAAACAGGAAGCGGACAGCATGATGGACCCCTGGACCTCTTCTCGCATCGGCCACCTGCATTAACCATAGATTTTGACGAGAAAGACAATACATGTAATTACAATGCATCACAATAGTGATAATCCACAGCAATAAAACTGAGGTGTGTAAAATTATGAAGTAGAAATTCTATGCAATAAATATTTTGTAGGTGTCAGTCATCCCTGCTATTGAAAGTGCTAAATTTATAGAATATCAAAACTTCAAATATACGAGTCTATTTATTGTTCTTTCTTGTGTAATTGTCGTGACTACATTCGACACAGTGTATACAGATAATTTCTAGTAGGTTGCCTACCTTGTACATTAACTTGTCTACGGTGTCTACAAAGTACACATTGCAATGTGTAGACACCATAGACAAGTTAATGTTAATTTGAACACTTCGAGAACGAAAGCTGATGTTACAGCTACGTACATATAGTTTGCTTGATATGATTGATAATTCACGCTAGGATTGACAACTTTTCCAGATTGGAATACTCACACGACGTACAGTACCACCTGTTAAAACCACACTAAATACCAATATTACGATAAATGTGAGGAAAAATTCGCTTCTTGTTCTAATCATAGGCTCAAAATAAGCTTGCGTTTACAGGTAGGCCCTACCTTGAAAGAAAATATGGACAAACATGCAAGGAAAGTTCGTTCATTATTTTCTGCAACTGTACAAGCGGGGAATGTTGAGTGAAGTACATGTAGAAAACAGCCACAATTTGTGCTGTGACAGTGTGAGTGTTACAACAAATCGATCGTTGTGGGGGAATTGCGTTTAGCTGAGGCAATTCTAAGTACCCAGAAAAGAAAAAAAAATAAGTCAAGGAGCCATTATGGGTTTGGAATAAATTTTTACACCCACACATTTACTGAAAAACAAAGTTTTAAAAGCACATAACCTATCGTAATCAGCTCAAGATTCACGATCGCCGTGATCAGCTGTTCCTTCGTACAGACTAACATGCTACAGGCACAATTTGCTGTTATTAGATTACTGACACAACAAATCGATCATTGTGGGGGAATTGCGTATAGTTGAGGTAACTTACATACTCATGAAGGATGATAAGTAAGCAAAGGAGCTGTAATTGATTTGACATCATTTTTACATCAACAAATTTACGGAAATACGACGTTTGAAAAGCACAAAACCTACCGTAATCAGCTCAAGATTCGCGATTGCCGTGATCAGGTGTACGCACAACACGCACAACAGTACCAGCAGAATCGACAGTGAACAGGTACTCCTTGATGCCGTGATTTCAGCTTGATCCTTCTTCGAAATTGCATGATGATAAATGTGACCTTCTTTTCCTCTTGTGTGTTGATTTTTAGGCTTCCAATTTCTACCTCAACTTGCTAAAAAACAGTCTAACAAAGCGGAAAAATGTCACATTTCCGTACTGAACAGCAGTCACGATACGTGTGTTGCATGCGGTAAGCCTACACTAGCACTACACACACCGCGGCGGCCGCTGCTGTTATGCAGCAATCCCCATAGTATAACACGTAGATGGCTTGTAAACAAGGGTCTCCGGCGCGCGCGCGCAGTTGACCAATCGCGCGCGAACAACGCGTATTTCGATCTGGTGTCTTGGTAACGAGGCTGTTTACGCGTCTGGGAGACAAATGTGTGTACTATTAGGGTTCAACGCAGAATTTCTTAGACACGATCGCCAAAAGAACAGTCATTTTCGCCGTAAACGAAGGGGATTTGGTCTTCGATCAGACGTAAGTTTTTGTCAACTTTAGAGACTATGACATCCCACCTTTCTCTTCAAAATTTCACATTTTGTAGATTGTATTTCGAAACTAGAACATTTCCCGTACAACATGATACCAAAATGTCAAGTTGGTCCCTGAGTACCTAAAGGTCTTCTTTTTTTTTTTTTTAACAAAAAGACCTTTAGGTACCCCAAAAAAGACCATCCCCCAAAAAGGACTTTTAAGTCCCCAAAAATAGACCTTTGAGTACCTGAAGCGCAAACTCAGATGAGGGACCAAACGGTCCCTTTTGGGGTACGCAGAGGTCTTTTTTGCTAACCCTACTATTTTCTTAGAAAAATCGTTATTACTTTCTTATTTCTTACTTTTTTGAGCTGAAATTGATATAATATATGATTTAATTATAACCGATCGATCCTATACCATTTTTTGTGAATTTTTTCTGCAGACGAGAAATATAGGGCGTTTCCAAAATATTATAGGTACCCGGGGGTCCTTTATTTGGTTACCATGGTTACGGTTCCAACTCAACTTAGTTAGGGTTTTTGAATTGTACCTTATTTAGCTAGTACTTAACCCCATGACCTTTGACCTCTAACCCCTGCAGGTCAAAGTTCAATGTTCAATCCTAACCAAAAAATGCAGTTGGGTTGTACGCAGGATAGAAGTAAGGTGCCTGTTCTAGGGCTGAAAATAGCACATTTTATTTTCAGAGAAAAAAAAATTAAAACAATGCTGGGCAGAAAGCCCATACCATTTTCTATAACATATCCAAAAATTAGCTCAAACGGACTATTTTTAACGAAAATATGGCAATTTTTTGGACAAAATTGGTGTTGCGTCTTTTAATTTTTCCAAATTAGGCTCTTCTTGCATCACTGATAAAATCCTTTTTCGTAGACGTAATGAATTTTTTTTTCATCTAAAATAAGCCTTAAGACTTGTTCTACACTATATTAAAAAAGAAAATTTCTATCTCCCAAGAAAAAGTTGAAAATTTTTAACCCTAATTAGGTAAGGGTTAGAAAAATTCAAGAAAAATCACCATGGCACAACTTTCGCCGCAGATGGCGCTCTGCTCCCAAAGACTTGGTTACTTGGTTACATCAAAGAGGAGCACAACAGCCCAAATTTATTATTACAAACATTATAAAACATATTGTATGATGTATGAAACAACTGCAAAAATGTATTCAGAGTGTGAAGAAATCACTGATTTGCAAAAAAACAAAAACAAAACAAAACAAAAACCATTGTAGAAGGTACACAGTGTAGTCTCGTCATTAATGACAGGAGTCTTAGTGTTATGCCTTCGATAACACGTGTTATTTTCTTTGTATTTCATTGTTTTTAATTGCGTAATAACACCATTGAATATCATTGAATCTGATTCTTCTTTTGTGATGACCTTGTTTCATGTGTAAAGACTGTTTGTACCAAATTTTAGCTTCATTGGATGTTTGGCTGATAGCGTTGTCAAGGAGTTAATGGGTGATTGCAGAATGTGTCTTATGTTTGAAGTGAGTGCTGAACTTTGACCTTCGTTTTCTCCATTTTTGGTTTTTACGACATTCAACATATTAGAAGACCATAACTTAAGCAAAAGCTGCTTTCTTAGCTAGTTAATGCTGGCGAAAATGAAATGCCGTTGCTAGGGCTTTCGCTATTTTGAGTGCTGATTGGCTGCCTTCCGAGCTCGCCTTGCAAGGATCAGCTGGCGTGCGAAATGAAATGTTGCCAGTTTAACATGTAGTAGATTGATGTTATAATAATTACAATATCAATGCATTTAGCAGTTTTAAATGACTTTAAATAAATAATTTACCATTAAAAAGTTATTATAACGACAAATTTACATTCACAACTTGGAATTTGAGGAGTTTTGACCGTGAAGAAAAATTGTACTTTTGTCTTTTGTCCGCCATCTTCATTAACTAACGCATATACACATAATACATGTTACATACTTTTAGCTAGTGTACCTGGATTTTGACGTCTTGTTTTGATAGATCGTGCCCTAACCCTAGCATTTCCGTTGATATTACTAATTTAGATTATATTGCACGTAACTCATCTCTTAATCTACGTGTAATTAGACACAATCTGAGTAGCGATGCCGCTCGTTTTCCCGAACTATCGGCCGCAGTGCCGTGGACCGCCGCCGCCGGGTGCGGGCTGGAGAACTGCAGCAGCGAACTCTGCCTTCAGTGACGCCCGGGTGGCTCGGGCATTGAACGAGGGGCTGCGCAGCCTCGATCCCGCTGACCAGAGGAATCTCTCTACACTGATAACTTTTGAAAGGAAAATGCCCTTGTACTGAAAGTTGGTACCAGCCATTAACAGCATGTCCTTAATTACTGTGCAAAATTTCAGCCTAATCCGATAATCCCTTCATAGTGGTTGCTAGGGAGTTTTGCTTCCTGTTTTTTGTTCCATTCATTGCACGGAGCTTGAATAGACCCTAACCTTTGAAGCCCCTTTTTCTCAGTAAATACTTTTCCAGAGTGTGTACAGCACTGTACTTTCTTTTCATTATTTAGATGGGTTAGGAAGGTCCATTTGTATTGAGTTATACATTATTTTAAAGCTTAGAGTCTGCTCTTTCAGAATCTGCCCCTGAAAATTCATGTCTGCCGACTTTTTGTTCGTTTTGTGGTGCAGGGTCACATATTTTCACCACTCGCCCCTAACAATAATCAGTAAGAGATGAATACACAAACACACACATGTACCAACACACACATGCGCGCACATGCACGGGCACAAACACATTCACTGTCAAACGTATCAAATAACAGCACTATTATGCAAAGCATAATCAACTGGCACTCTAGGATGTTTACATGCACAAATTTTATCATCCACCTGTACATAACTTACATACACATACTGTACATGCATGTGAATGCCCATATTAAAAAATACACCTTGAAACACATCAAATACCAGCATATTGGAACATAGTACTATTTATTAGAATCCAGTCACACTCTTCAATTTTTTCCAGCACAGTGTACATGACTTTACTGTAACCAGGAGGTAGTAGAAACGCTGAATCTACACAGAGGGAAACTCCAAACAAGATCCGCTAAACAGGTCCTTGATAAGATCAGGCATCTTATCGGTCTAAACCACAGCCATTAGATTTAGAACGAAATTGTGTTGGGCTAGTTCATTTTATACAGGGGGAAAGTAATCCTTTTTCCTATAAATGTTTTAGCTCAAATTACCAAATTTTTGTAAATTTTCATGCAAACGAATCTTGAAATATAGTATGTCCCCCCCAAAAAAATTACAACGGGACCCCCCGCAATGATTAGCTGGACACCATACACTTAGTGTTGTTCATGTAAATAGTCCTACAAAGTGTACATGTTGCTAAATTGCATTCCAAGTGGCAAAACCAGCCAGTAACCTGCATACTTCTCAGTTTCCAGAGTGTATTAAAATACCGGTACAATAGAGACAATTAAAAACAATAAAAAAAACAATATATAAATGACGCACAGGTCTGAGTGCGTCAGTCGGAATTGTGTGCATAAGGTAACTATGGAATGCTTAACCCACGAGGCGAAGCCGAGTGGGTTTAGGCTAAATTCCATAGTTACCTCATGCACACTATATTCAGACTGACACACGAAAAGACATGTGCGTCATCTGATTTATAGAATGGGTAATTTTCTTGTCAAAAACCCATTTTTCTATCGTGTTACCCGATGACAAAATTACTGGATGTATTTCCTTTTGGCTTGCCGTAAACGGGCATGCATACCTGTGCTTACCGTTTTTACTGGATGCATGGCCAGCCATGCATCAGTTTTTACTGGATGCATGGCCAAGCTGAGTGCGCGAACCTTTGTTACAAGTACGCGTACTCTTGATAAGTGCGCGATAACATGTTTACCACTGTGACTTGGCGTGAATAAAACACGAAAGGAAAATATGCTAAAAACAGCATATCACAATTAACTTTTTTTAAAGAATTGTCATGGGGACGACCAATGTTATGTCACATTATAAATGTACAATTGTACTTTTAATGATATAAATCATAGAAAACCAAGGATTTACACAGAAATTAAAAAAATCTGTGCTGTACTGTTGTGTATACTGGAAAGTATCAATAGTTTTCAGCTAATAAATTCAACACAGAGAATGATTACATCGCTGTTCGATTTTGAAACAGGCTCACTGCATGATACACATCCAGTACTTTCATGAAGGTGATGCACCTTTACAAATTGAAAGGGGGCGCACATGTCCATCCCCCATTTTTTCTATTTCTTTTGTTTTAACAAAAAATAAAATGGGGGTGCGTGCCTGGTGCACACCCCTCGGGATCTGCCAGTGCACAAAGTTCTTGTTGAATGATGATGGGAAATGAATAACCGACAAAGCAACTACAGTCATGTCTGTTACATGGGAGCAGTGATGAAACAAGAAATGACAGCCTCACACAAGAATACAGGAAATCTACCAAACCAAAATGTTGCGTGCCTTTTTATATCAAAGGACAATCGCTGATTGAATATTGAGAGTGAAGGTCAAGGTATATGATGCTATTCAAATGGCAATCACTGGCATTAGGAACATTGACCAGTAAGGAGTACACCTGAAGGAGACAAAAAAAGAAAAGATAGAAGAAGAAAAAATTACAGTGCACTCCTATTTGTATTATAACGAAATTCCAGTAAAGCAAAATAAAAATTCAGGCCGCAACATTATCTTCCCTATGTTATTTCATTGTTTAGAAATACTGCTGGTCCCGAGGACTTTGTTATAGACAATGGGAGTCCACTATGCAACAACTACAACCCACAATCCCTGAAATCAGCTCATAATGCTTGGAATCCTGTTCCTGAGATTAGGACTGCGGTTCTAAGCTTCCCCAAAACGTCTCAAGATGCCATGCAAGCTGCCTGGTAGTGTGCTCATTGTTGCCGTGGAACCTCGAGAGATGCCGTACTTTTCCAGCGAAGAGCCACGGGATTCTCTTGTCGAGGAAACTTAGGTGTACCTGCAAAGATAAGAGTATTTATCACCATGTCAGTGTCGTTATTTACATTAAAATGCCACATACAGCTGTAATCATGTATCCACTGGAAAAAAAAAAATCAAATTTATGAGATATTTCGCATCTCACTTAAACAGCAAAATGAACCAGTCAACATTTTGTCTACTTTGACCAATATCTGAGTGAGCTCTTTCTGAGACTTTGAAAGTAAGAAGAAAAAATGTAGGGTTGGGGGAACCACCTATTGTCACCCTAAGGATCTGTAGCTTGTTTATCCTAAAGATATAACACAAATTTGCCTAATTCTTACCTCAAATACGCCATAAATACTGCAGTTTTGAATGTCGTGACCATATCGTTATGAATCTCCGTTTGAAGCTGAGGCAATTTTAAGTACCCAGAAAAGAAAAAAAAAATAAGTCAAGGAGCCATTATGGGTTTGGAATAATTTTTTTACACCCACAAATTTACAGAAAAACAAAGTTTTAAAAGCACATAACCTATCGTAATCAGCTCAAGATTCACGATCGCCGTGATCAGCTGTTCCTTCGTACAGACTAACATTTTCAGTACTGACACAACAAATCGATCATTGTGGGGAAATTGCGTATAGTTGAGGTAACTTAGATACTCATGAAGGATGATAAGTAAGCCAAGGAGCTGTAATTGATTTGACATCATTTGTACATCAACAAATTTACGGAAATACGACGTTTGAAAAGCACAAAACCTACCGTAATCAGCTCAAGATTCGCGATTGCCGTGATCAGGTGTACGCACAACACGCACAACAGTACCAGCAGAATCGACAGTGAACAGGTACTCCTTGATGCCGTGATTTCAGCTTGATCCTTCTTCGAAATTGCATGATGATAAATGTGACCTTCTTTTCCTCTTATGTGTTGATTTTAAGGCTTCCAATTTCTACCTCAACTTGCTAAAAAACAGTCTAACAAAGCGGAAAAATGTCACATTTCCGTACTGAACAGCAGTCAAGATACGTGTGTTGCATGCGGTAAGCCTACACTACCACTAGGTGCACTACACACACCGCGGCCGCTGCATGCTGTTATGCAGCAATCCCCATAGTATAACACGTAGATGGCTTGTAAACAAGGGTCTCCGGGGCAGTTGACCAATCGTGAACGCGTATTTCGATCACGTGTACGCCATGACAATGTGTACTAGGGTTCAACGCAGAATTTCTTACACACGATCGCTAAAAGAACAGTCATTTTCGCCGTAAACGAAGGCGATTTGGTCCTTAGACGTAAGATTTTGTCAACTTTTGAGACTGATATCCCACCTTTCTCTTCAAAATTTCACATTTTGTAGATTGTATTTCGAAATGTTGTTGATATCATCAGAAACTAGAACATTTCCCGTACAACATGATACCAAAATGTCAAGTTGGTCCCTGAGGTCACTTTTTGACCTTTTTCGGGCTGTCGTGCGTAATCACTTTGCCGAGAAGTGTCGGGTTTTGGCAGAGGCCGGGTCGTCATAATAATATATACACTATTTCGGGGCCAGTTCTGAAAATTTCTAAAAACGAGGTTTACGAAGAAAATCTGCTGTCATTTTTTCACTATTCATTTTCTGGAAATGCCCAGCACATATGATAGAGAAGGGAAATTTCCGCATTGAATCCAAGAATTTTCTTTTTTCTAAATTGATTCCTTATCGAGATATTTATGATTGAAAATGCCCTTAAAAAGCGAAAATTATTTAAAAAAATGATTTTTTAGTTTTTTTGCTCTCTTTTTTCTTTTTGATAGAATTTATTTTAATCCTTTTGTGTGATTATTCTTTGGATAGAACTGTACATATTTGCAAAAAAACAATTTTGGATTCTCACACCGATTTTTAAGAATTTAAGAAAAAATACAAAGGTACAATAAAGTCCTTTTTCGGGTACATGGTCTTTTTAAGGGTACTTAAAAGTCCTTTTACGGGGACTCAAAGGTCCTATGTACCCGAAAAAAGACTGTCCCCCAAAAAGGACTCATGTACCTGAAAAAAGACCTTTCGGTACCCCAAAAAACACCATCCCCCTAAAAGGACTTTTAAGTCCCCCAAAATAGACCTTTGAGTACCTGAAAAAAGACCAAGTACCCCGAAAAAGGACTCCCGTCGACCCGAAAAAAGACCTTTATGTACCCCACAAAGGACCTTTAGGTCCCCCAAAAAGGACATGTAACCCAAAAAGGACCTTTATGTAACCCAAAAAGGACCGTTATGTCCCCCAAAAAGGACCATCCCCCAAAAAGGACAGGTACATAATGGTCTTTTATGGGGGCCGTCTTTTTTGGGGTACATAAAGGTCTTTTTCGGGGGTTACGGAGGTCCTTTTTTATTTGAAATCTAGCCCTAACCCTAACCCTAACCCTAACCCTAACCCTAACCCTAACCCTAACCCTAACCCTAACCCTAACCCTAATCAAAATGGCGCCAAAAAAAAGTTATAGGAGTTAAGGTCCAAAATTTTGGGAATTTACTAACTAGCAGGTGTACTACCTATACACAAAATTTGGGATCTTAACTAGCACTTTTCATACTTGGCAAATGCCCTAACCCTAACCCTAACCCTAACCCTAACCCTAACCCTAACCCCTAACCCTAACCCTAACTCCTAACCCTAACCCTTACCCTAACCCTAACCCCATGTACAATTCCTATGCAAGGGTGCATATGTACATATGTACATATGTACTAAGCCTATGGGGTTTTCCGACAAAAATTGTGTACAAAACATATGGAAAATTGTTTTCCCCAAAATGTGTTTTTTACACGTTTCAGACAATTCTAAGCATTTTTTTAAAAAAAAATTTCTTTGAAAAAATACTTTGAAAATTTTTCCAAAAAAAAATTCAAAATGGCGCCAAAAAAAAAGTTATAGGAGTTAAGGTCCTAAATTTTGGGAATTTACTAACTAGCAGGTGTACTACCTATACACAAAATTTGGGATCTTAACTAGCACTTTTCATACTTGGCAAATGCCCTAACCCTAACCCTAACCCTAACCCTAACCCTAACCCTAACCCTAACCTAACCCTAACCCTAACCCTAACCCTAACCCTAACCCTAACCCCTAACCCTAACCCTAACTCCTAACCCTAACCCTTACCCTAACCCTAACCCCATGTACAATTCCTATGCAAGGGTGCATATGTACATATGTACATATGTACTAAGCCTATGGGGTTTTCCGACAAAAATTGTGTACAAAACATATGGAAAATTGTTTTCCCCAAAATGTGTTTTTTACACGTTTCAGACAATTCTAAGCATTTTTTTAAAAAAAAATTTCTTTGAAAAAATACTTTGAAAATTTTTCCAAAAAAAAATTCAAAATGGCGCCAAAAAAAAAGTTATAGGAGTTAAGGTCCTAAATTTTGGGAATTTACTAACTAGCAGGTGTACTACCTATACACAAAATTTGGGATCTTAACTAGCACTTTTCATACTTGGCAAATGCCCTAACTCTAACCCTAACCCTAACCCTAACCCTAACCCTAACCCTAACCCTAACCCTAACCCTAACCCCATGTACAATTCCTATGCAATAGTGCAAAAAGATTCCAAGTCAGAAAATCCCATAGGCATTGTACATATGTACTTAGCTTATGGGGTTTTCCGACAAAAAAAAATTGTGTACAAAACCTACGGAAAATTTTTTTCCCCAAAATGTGTTTTTTAAACGTTTCACACAATTCTAAGCATTTTTCAAAAAAAAATTTTCTTTGAAAAAATACTTCGAAAATTTTTCCAAAAAAAAATCAAAATGGCGCCAAAAAAAAGTTATAGGAGTTAAGGTCCAAAATTTTGGGAATTTACTAACTAGCAGGTGTACTACCTATACACAAAATTTGGGATCTTAACTAGCACTTTTCATACTTGGCAAATGCCCTAACTCTAACCCTAACCCTAAACCCTAACCCTAACCCTAACCCTAACCCTAACCCTAACCCTAACCCTAACCCTCTAACCCTAACCCTAACCCTAACCCTCTAACCCTAACCCTAACCCTAACCCTAACCCTAACCCTAACCCTCTAACCCTAACCCTAACCCTAACCCTAACCCTAACCCTAACCCTAACCCTAAACCCTAAACCCTAACCCTAAACCCTAAACCCTAACCCTAACCCTAACCCTAACCCTAACCCTAACCCTAACCCTAACCGCTAACTCGCATCTAGAACACTAGGTCTAGATCTGTACAGTCTAGGCTACAGTCTGTCTAGACCAAAATAAATCTAAATCGGATGTCTGGACCTAGATCGATCTAGACTAGGTCTAGTTTTTATATCGTTTATTCTAGGCTGGCTACGTAGCAGGCAACACGAGTCTACACCCTCAGGCTATCACATGCACGATACTCGCAGAAAAAAAAAATAGCCTAACGTTAGAACTGCAGGTTTAGTCTAAGCCCAACACCAGACAGGACTCTTTAATTAGAAAAAAAAAATACATCAAGAACCGGTCTAGATCGAAGTGACATCCGCTCTATAGGCCTATTCCTTCTGGATTGAGTTTTTTTTTTATGTCATGTAATTTGTAATGTAACTTTTTTTACTTGTAAGTTGTAGCATGCAGCATTGGATCATGCATGCCTTTTACGCAACCCAGTCTCACTAGGGTCTAGACGCTGTCTAGATCCGATAAGAATCAATATACAACTTATTCTTAACTGTCTCTATTTTGTCATATTTACCATGGGTACATATTTTTCACATAATTTATTGTCAACTATGTAATTTGAAGACAGTAGGGTATGGAGTAGATAATTGAACATTGACACTTAACTAGACTTAGGATTCTAAGTGGTTAACTTTTAGTTTTAGACTTCTTACTTAGTTTTGTAAACAGGCCTGACTTGAGTAGGCCTATTCTAGTCCTACACTAGATCTTTCTTTAGACTTTCGGAATACGGACCCTGAAATTTCTGATTAACGTTAAGTCTAATGTTAGAAAAAAGACGCAAGACTCAAACTTTACTGTCTAGACAAGTCTTAGATCTAAATATAGGGTCTAACATGTAACATAACCTGACATTTATCTGATACATATTGCCTTTCGACGAAACTTTCGGATTCGGGGCTTGTGCCGAAAGGGTGGGTTGAGTGGTGGCGCGTCGCGTTAATGGGAACACCACCCTTCGTCCAAAGCCGCCCCCGGTTTTGCCGAAAGGGTGCGTTGGGAGCGTTGGATCGCGTCACGTTGACTGGAACCCCACCCTTCGTCCAAAGGCCCCCCCCCCCCCACCGGTTTTGCCGAAAGGGTGCGTTGGTACTTTTTCTCATGTAATATTAACCCTATAAAGCCCAAGCGATTTTGACCCTTCCCAGGCCCAAGGGGGGGGGGGGCACATTGTGCCCCAGATATTACTTTGTTATTGTTTGATGTTTCATCGTCACATTTGGCACATTGGTAGAGCAACTCATAGTCTACATGACCGCATACTTTAATTTTTCAAGGTCACACATAGAGGGCGCTATTTACCAAAATGTAAAGAAATACATATGAAATATGCTAAAAACATGATTTTTCTGTATAATTTCTTTAACCCCAGTATATATGTCTTATCGTAGACCAATATTTTTCATATTTGCCACAAAATGATCTGCAAGTCAAAGCTCATTAAGTCTTATGGTTGAAATTTCTCAAGGTCACCAAATGGGGGCGCTGTTCATAACAAGATAAAGAAATACATTATGAGACCTGTGATGTACCCTAACAAAAAAGTCCTGTGGTACTCCCTGTGGTACTTGTCGGTACCACACAATGTACCACACACTTGTAATGTTACCACAGGAACTGTGTGGTACTGTACCACAGGCTTGTAGGGTACTCCCTGTAGTACTTGTCAGTACCACACAATGTACCACATAAATAAATGTAACCACAGGAACTGTGTGGTACTGTTTTACAGGCTCATGTGGTACTCCCTGTGGTACTGGTTGGTACCACACAATGTACCACACAAATATATGTTAACACAGGAACTGTGTGGTACTGTATCACAGGCTCGTGTGGTACTCTGGGATGTACGACAGGGCAGTACCACAGGACATTACCACAGGAAAGTACCACAGGACAGTACCACAAGACAGTATACACACAAATTGTCCTGTGGTATTTTGGGACGTATACCACACGACAGTACCACAGGACAGTACCACATCAATTGTCCTGTGGTATTTTGGGACGTACCACAGGAGAGTACAACAGGAAAGTACCACAGGACAGTACCACAGGAAAGTACCACAGGATAGTACCACAGGACAGTACCACAGGTATTGTCCTGTGGTATTTCGGGACATACTACAGGACAGTACCACAGGACAGTACCACAGGATAGTACCACAGGACAGTACCTCACGACTTGTCCTGTGGTATTTTGGGACGTACCACAGGACAGTACCACAGGGCAGTACCACAGGGCAGTACCACAGAGCAGTACCACAGGACAGTACCACAGGACAGTACCACAGGACAGTACCACAGGATAGTACCACAGGACAATACCACACGACTTGTCCTGTGGTATTTTGGGACGTACCACAGGATAGTACCACAGGACAGTACCACACGACTTGTCCTGTGGTATTTTGGGACGTACCACAGGATAGTACCACAGGGCAGTACCACAGGATAGTACCACAGGACAGTACCACAAGACAGTATACACACAAATTGTCCTGTGGTATTTTGGGACGTACCACAGGGCAGTACCACAGGACAGTATCACAGGATGTACCACAGGACAGTACCACACGACTTGTCCTGTGGTATTTTGGGACGTACCACAGGACAGTA
The DNA here is from genome assembly GCF_964275005.1 of Diadema setosum. NCBI lineage: Eukaryota > Metazoa > Echinodermata > Echinoidea > Diadematoida > Diadematidae > Diadema > Diadema setosum. The sequence continues at coordinate 64,775 of NW_027307693.1, read as the reverse complement.
CCACAGGGCAGTACCACAGGACAGTACCACAGAGCAGTACCACAGGACAGTACCACAGGAAAGTACCACAGGATAGTACCACAGAACAGTACCACACGACTTGTCCTGTGGTATTTTGGGACGTACCACAGGACAGTACCACAGGAAAGTACCACAGGATAGTACCACAGGACAGTACCACACGACTTGTCATGTGGTATTTTGGGACGTACCACAGGGTAGTACCACAGGGCAGTACCACAGGACAATACCACAGGGCAGTACCACAGGATAGTACCACAGGACAGTACCACACGACTTGTCCTGTGGTATTTTGGGACGTACCACAGGGCAGTACCACAGGAAAGTATCACAGGATAGTACCACAGGACAGTACCACACGACTTGTCCTGTGGTATTTTGGGACGTACCACAGGACAGTACCACAGGACAGTACCACAGGAAAGTACCACAGGATAGTACCACAGGACAGTACCACATGACTTGTCCTGTGGTATTTTGGGACGTACCACAGGACAGTACCACACGAATTGTCCTGTGGAATTTTGGGACGTACCACAGGACAGTACCACACGAATTGTCCTGTGGAATTTTGGGACGTACCACAGGACAGTACGACAGGAATTCCTGTGGTAATTTTCGATGTATACCACAAGAGAGTACCACAGGAACTGTCCAAAATCCCACAGGAAAATCATAAATGGTGCTATTCCACACAGAAGTACCACACAGTAAATTAAATTCGTAAGTACCACAGAAAAATGCTACAGGATATTATGTTTTTTTTTCTTAACATTTTATACCAGAGGACTACCACATCAGGAGAATATCAAACAGCAGTACCACACAGGAGTACCACACAGGGAAATTGTAAGGCAGAATCAACTGAAATTTATAACAAAAATACAAACAAAAAGGCACATATTGATATTCCTCAATTAATTGATAGATGAGTTATGCTGTGAATTATAGCAATTGATTTGCCATTACTTATCCTGTCCTATACTCCTACAGTATTACCTATTTAGTGAAAGTGCTGATGTAAAGCATGAGAAATTTCATAAGGACTTCTGTGGTACTCCTGTGGTACTCCTGTGGTACTCCTGTGGTACAAATTTTTACATAGCTCATGAATATTCATAAAAAGCACTCTAGATTTTAGAAAATACATATATGACTTAAAAAGTCAAAGTATTAATGATGGTACTTACTTTGAACTTTATGAAAGATTGTCTAATTATGTTATGTTATTCCCAATATCATAGATATTGTTATGAAAGTGTAATTTCATATCTTGATAATAAAGTATAATAGAGTTAGTAACCATGCCTTAATGCTTTACGGATAGACGGCCATATATATATGTACTGAAACAATTGATGGCTACCTAGAAATAGAATAGGACTATGTAGATCTATTATAGGACTAGATTGGCACTTGGCCATTAGACTCTCGTTTGAGGTTATGTTAGGAGTAGGACAGGTTATTAAGTAGGGCCATGTTTGTCCTGAAATCCATCACTCACCTATCACGAATATTCCTTGATATGTGGCTAAAATTCTCCCAGATTTTTTTTTTTCGATCTATCCTGTGTGGTACTCTCCTGTGGTACCATGGAAATGCTGTGTGGTACTGTCCTGTGGTATATGCTGTGTGGTAATGATCGACCTGTGGTACTGTCCTGTGGTACTGTCCCAAAATACCACAGGACAGTTCCTGTGGTACTGTTCTGTGGTACTAGTCCTGTGGTACTGCCCTGTGGTACGTCCCAAAATACCACAGGAATTCCTGTGGTACTGCCCTGTGGTACGTCCCAAAATACCACAGGAATTCCTGTGGTACTGTCCTGTGGTGCTGTTCTGTGGTACCAGTCCTGTGGTACTTTCCTGTGGTACTGCCCTGTGGTACGTCCCAAAATACCACAGGAATTTCTGTGGTACTGTCCTGTGGTATGTCCCAAAATACCACAGGACAATTCCTGTGGTACTGTCCTGTGGTACTTTCCTGTGGTACTGTCCTGTGGTACTGTCCTGTGGTACCGTCCTGTGGTAATTACCACAGGAGTACCACAGGACTTTTTCGTAAGGGTATTGTTTGGGAGAGGTACATGCACAGTTATATTTCATGTTCCCATAATCGGAACTTTAAGTTTGCAAATTGATAATGTGATAAACAAATGATATTACAGCTGTAACTTGGATGAAGGAATCAAAATGACACAAAATAAAATGACATTCTTTGGAAAATACTGTTATTTTCAAGTAACTCTATTTTATCTATTGTTTCATGGCATTGTCACAGAAAAACAAAGAAAATAATAGGAAAAAACATTTCAGGGCCATAATTACTTCACATTTTGCTCCTTCAGCGAATTTCAGCCTAGAAACGCCCATTGTATGCATTATAATATGGTTAATTGTAATTGGAACAGAAAAAAATATGCAAAATCTGACTGACATGGTTGTCAGTTCATTGTTGCCATGGCAATCAGCAATATCAAATATAGCTAAATTATACATCAAAATGTTCGGAATAAGATTTTAGGAAAAGTCACCAAATTTGGCTAAAACTGGATTAAGGGCGAAGGAGTGGCGAATGAAAATCTGGTAGGGGCACAATGTGCCCCCCCCCCCCCTTGGGCTTTATAGGGTCAAAAGACGAGTTTTGAATTTATATTTAAGCAACTGATTTAAACAACAAATAACAATTAGACCAAACAGTAATTGGACGAAATGATGACTAGACCAACTGGTTATTAGACCAACTGATATTAAACAGTCTATTAGACCAACTGGCTGTAGACCAAGTGGTAATAGAGTGTAAACCGATCCGGACGATAGCCTCTTTGAAATGGTTGTTTGAAGGTTAAATATAAATTCAAAACTCGTCTTTTAATATTACCTGAGAAAAAGTACCAACGCACCCTTTCGGCAAAATCGGGGGGGGGGGGGGGGGGCTTTGGACGAAGGGCGGTGTTCCCATTAACGCGACGCGCCACCACCCATCCCACCCTTTCGGCACAAGCCCGGATTCGGAGCCTGAGGAATTTTGACAAGGGTCTAGGCCTAACAAAGTTACTTCTCAACAAGTTAATATTAAATAATGCGGAAGATGTTCATCATCGAGGTAGAATATGAACGAATAAAGCTGATCGTTTATCACACGAAGCGAGGTAGAGTTCTAAACACAAATGTATGCATTTGTGTTTACCTCGCTTCGTGTGACAAACATGCATTTGTGTTTACCCAGGCCCGTAGCCAGGATTTTTCAAGGGGGGGTGCGGTCACTAAAAAAACGGACCTTCGGTACCAATACCAATGATGACACACACACACACACACAATTATATATATATATATATATATATATATATATATAAATTATATATATATATATATATATATTCTTTGGACGACCGAACTACAAAAGTTGTATAAGAATTTGCGCGCGAAGCGCGCCGCAAATTGTGAATTGTGACTGTTTTAATGACGTTTTAAAGTCTCGAGGAAATTTGTATTTTTGTCTGTTGCATGCAATCGCGTTACGGTATTTCATCTAGGAAATAGTAAAAACTCATTTTGCCAGGAAGTTGCAAAGTTTAATTGTGTTCGAGACTCTGCGCGCGTAGCGCGCCGCAAAATTGAGAATAGTGATTTTCCTGGTGTTGTTTTAACTTTTATTTTTCCTATTGTATACCCGCGTTAGCAGGCCTGAAGCCAGGATTTTTAAAGGAAGGGGGGATTGCGTTAATTAACAAAACGGTCCTTTGATACTGTCCCGGGAGCGGTAGCGACAATTAAAAGGTGGACACCATGCTCATACATGGACTTTCAAAATGGCCCCTAAACGAGTAATGATCATATGATTTTTTCGGGCCTTAAAAACAAGTATTCCTTAAATGTTTCCTGCACCCTAAAGAAGTACTTCATCATGATTGAACAATATACCATTTTCCCAAATTTCTGCCTTTTTGATACCCTTTGATTATATTCGCTCGTACATCACACTTTCCATCTAATCCGTGAGAAAAAACGACCCCTATTACGCGTTTTCTTTAGCGAGTATGGTCACGGTGTCCACCTTTCAGTTGGAGTTTTCCATCCCATTGGATGCTGTTTGGAAGATGAAACATTCACTTTACTATACATTATATCAGCCGTTGGTATGCGAGTTTGTCAAAAACGAAAATAAATAAGAAAATTTTTAAAACAAAAAGAATTGTAAATGTGAACCATTTATATTTTGCCTCCTTGTGGTAGGATATTTCCAGCATTTCCGAACTTTCAAATAATCATTCTAGATTTAATAATATTCAAGGTAGTAGATCCGATTCGCAAACATCTCCAATATCAGTCAAATGTCATATTAACCATCATGCTAAGAAGGTGTTCTTTGTGAAATTTGGAGGTCAGTGAAATTCAAAAATTAAACATCCGTTAGCCATTGGAAGAAGTTGAGTGCAAATTCAGACCTCAGGCTTAGTGCTCAGATGTTTTCCTATTTGATTTGATCTGTCTTACTGTGCACACTAGATACATAGTGGAATGGTTATTTCTTATTTATTAAATTATAGTAGCATATTTGGTTACTAGCTGTCTCTAGGCATTTTCGAATTTGGGCTGCAAAGAGATCCACTACCTTTAAGTTAGAAGAGAGATAAGTAAATAATGATAAAATAAACAAACAAAAAAGAATGAGTTTCTTTTGTAATACTATCTGACAAACTTTTTACTTTACCATTTTACTTCATAGCTCAGCACTTTCCATTCTCTCTCATACCCTCTTACCCATTACATTTAAATGAAATACAACTAAATTGAGTTTGCGTGCTATATGCCTGCATAATACTCTTTGGAAATTATAAGTGAGAATGTTCTTATAGGTTTTGGCTCACTTTAAAATGAGAACCAATAGAACTGTCACAACATGAGAAAATGTATAAGTAATAATCAACACTACATTTCCGAATTTGGCCTGCAAAGAAATCCGCTACCTGTAAGTTAGAAAAGAAATTAGTAAATAGTGATAAAATAAACAACAAAAAAGAATGAGTTTCTACCGCCGTATCCAGAACAGAGCCTGAAACGGTGCAGGCTCAAGAAATCGTTTGTACTATTATACGTCTTGAAGTACTCTGTGATACTGTTGACTCAGACTTCTACAAAGCTGTAAGTGAGAATTGTAATCCAATCCGACTCATTACCTGAGATATTTATGAAAATATATCAATAAAGAATGTAAATTAAATAAGGATGCGTCACAATGCAGTCTAACGCTCTCACAATGCTATCATACATAGGGTTTTTCACTGACTGTTTTTACTCCAGAGCTCTTGCAATATTCAGGATTTTGTAATACTATCTGACAAACTTTTTACTTTACCATTTTACTTCATAGCTCAGCACTTTCCATTCTCTCTCATACCCTCTTACCCATTACAACTACAATGAGTTTGCGTGCCTGCATAATACTCTTTGGAAATTATAAGTGAGAATGTTCTTATAGGTTTTGGCTCACTTTAAAATGAGAACCAATAGAACTGTCACAACATGAGAAAATGTATAAGTAATAATCAACACTACATTTCCGAATTTGGCCTGCAAAGAAATCCGCTACCTGTAAGTTAGAAAAGAAATTAGTAAATAGTGATAAAATAAACAACAAAAAAGAATGAGTTTCTACCGCCGTATCTAGAACAGAGCCTGAAACGGTGCAGGCTCAAGAAATCGTTTGTACTATAAAACGTCTTGCAGTACTCTGTGATACTGTTGACTCAGACTTCTACAAAGCTGTAAGTGAGAATTGTAATCCAATCCGACTCATTACCTGAGATATTTATGAAAATATATCAATAAAGAATGTAAATTAAATGAGGATGCGTCACAATGCAGTCTAACGCTCTCACAATGCTATCATACATAGGGTTTTTCACTGACTGTTTTTACTCCAGAGCTCTTGCAATATTCAGGATTTTGTAATACTATCTGACAAACTTTTTACTTTACCATTTTACTTCATAGCTCAGCACTTTCCATTCTCTCTCATACCCTCTTACCCATTACAACTACAATGAGTTTGCGTGCCTGCATAATACTCTTTGGAAATTATAAGTGAGAATGTTCTTATAGGTTTTGGCTCACTTTAAAATGAGAACCAATAGAACTGTCACAACATGAGAAAATGTATAAGTAATAATCAACACTACATTTCCGAATTTGGCCTGCAAAGAAATCCGCTACCTGTAAGTTAGAAAAGAAATTAGTAAATAGTGATAAAATAAACAACAAAAAAGAATGAGTTTCTACCGCCGTATCTAGAACAGAGCCTGAAACGGTGCAGGCTCAAGAAATCGTTTGTACTATAAAACGTCTTGCAGTACTCTGTGATACTGTTGACTCAGACTTCTACAAAGCTGTAAGTGAGAATTGTAATCCAATCCGACTCATTACCTGAGATATTTATGAAAATATATCAATAAAGAATGTAAATTAAATAACGATGCGTCACAATGCAGTCTAACGCTCTCACAATCCTATCATACATAGGGTTTTTCACTGATTGTTTTTACTCCGGAGCTCTTGCAATATTCAGGCTTTTGTAATACTATCTGACAAACTTTGTACTTTACCATTTTACTTCATAGCTCAGCACTTTCCATTCTCTCTCATACCCTCTTACCCATTACATTTAAATGAAATACAACTAACATGAGTTTGCGTGCCTGCATAATACTCTTTGGAAATTATAAGTGAGAATGTTCTTAGGTTTTGGCTCACTTTAAAATGAGAACTAATCGAACTGTCACAACATGAGAAAATGTATAACTAATAATCAACAATATATTGAGACAGGCAAGTAATCATCCAAAATAGAAAATGATGATTACATAACAGGAGTTAGAGGGGAGCATTTGCCGGTCCTTTGAATGTGCACTTGTGCAGTATGATCTTCGCTTAGTCTTTTTTCTAGTCTTTAAGCATTGTTTGAAGTTCCAGTCTTCAGGGATGCTTTCTGGCGAACAATTTCACCACCCTCTCGTTATCAACGTCAAAGTTGTAATGGATATGCATGAGTGCCAAAGCAGACAGCCTGTCTTGTGTCATGCTGGCCCTCAGATAGGTGTGCAGTCTGCGTAAGGCACTGGCGCTTCTCTCGCATTCGCAGCTGGTTGTGGGGATGGTGCAGCATATTTTTAGCAATGTAAAAATATTTGGAAACATGTCTGCATCACACTGTTTTATTGTTTCCGCTGCAGTAGACGGACGTTCATTGGGGGGTTTTGTTTGGTACTTGTGCTTCCATCGGAACAACTCCTGCGGAAACACTTCCGCTGATGGCATAATGTGTGTGTAGGCGACAGAAATCGGGTTAAATCTACAGTTGAAATGATATAGTCTATGACCTTATCATTCCTTTACAACATTATTTCAGTTGATTACCTGTGTACAACACGTGTATATAAGCGCCCGATTGCAGACAGCAGGTGGCAAGGTGACCGTTGCAACTACTTACATTATTACCACCTCCGAAGGAAATGCACCAGTCCGACTACAGCCATCATCGAAAAATGAGATGGAATGTGGAATGTAGTTGGTCGTTTTTGCTCCCAAACTTCTTGTCAATAAGGCTGCTACATATCTAGATAATGTCTCACATACAACTGTATCTGGATATTGCGTTGAAAATGATATTTGGCGAGAAACAAAAGCTTGAAATCACAGGAATTCACACTGCTGACAACGGCAGACAGTGAAGGTAAACGGCTCAAATTTTCGTTGGTAGTCTCGTCACGTGATAGTTCTGTATGGATTGTACACGTTCCCTATGACAGCAATTGTGAATGTGTAGTCTAGCTTTACTGCAAATTTGCGTCAGGACTGCTCAACCAATGGACAAAATACTAAAGGAAAAAAATAAAGAAGAAGCTAAAACCACGGTCTTAACGTTTGCGTGTGAGACCAAAAGCTTGCTAAGACGGAAGTAGAAAAAAAAAGTGCATCCATAGTTCGTTTGTCGTGCTTGATGTAACTATGTAACTCAGATTCTGTAGGCAATCAGGAGTGACGTGGCTGAAAGACAACGGAAGATTAGCTCTCACACAGTATAGCAAGAAAGCATAGGGCAAATCTAAGGCACATTAATGTCTTGCTTCAGTGGTGTTATACTGGCATATTCCCACATGTTAGTTCAGTAATGGACGTAATAAAAAGAGAAAAGAAAAAATGTACACTTTTTCTTTGCTTGCAGTAGAAGCCATTGTAAAGAGATAGGCTTGTCACTAATCATTCATTGGGACTCCTGCAATTTGTTTGTTTTCATATCAATTTAAAAATGCTATTTTTGGTCTTTGAGCGCATTTCTAATTCAAAAGCAATATAGCACACCATAGCTATCATTGCGCTAGTCGGTAGTTCAATATGTATGTGGAACATAATACCTTTTGTCAAAGGGATGGCACTAATAGTATTGACGGAGATGAGTATTAGACTTAACTTTTTTGCGAGATACAAACAAACCACATATCAATTACTACAGAGCACACAATTCTAAGAGGAATTCAAAGATGTTCGATGAAAATAGATTTCTGAATACCTCCATTTCATTTCTTGTCCGAGGGACAGAGTTTTTTTTTTTTTTTTTTTTTTTTTTGTCTCTTTCTATAGAGGACGGTGTGGTTACGTGTAACACAGCTCAGTTAGTCTCCGGAAACGAACCCTCGTTCTTTGGATCTGGAGGAGGACGCGCCATCCACCTTCTTTGAACCAAATCACTGCTTTTCACTATTCTAAGTTATTTTGATATGCTTAAGAATAATCATAATAGGCGACCAAAATTAACATTGAAAATATGCAGAATTAATTGCTTTTGATTTGCTAATGTTGCTTTTTCCATCTATCTATGTCATTTTTCTAAAACAGTCTTGAAGGGGCTTACACATTTGAAAAACAAAAGATTACCATGAACTCGAGGACATTCTCTATTAAGGCATTCCTTTCCTTGGTCAGATTTGTGCTCCCCATAGTGTAAAAGGACTCATTTTGTCACGCAATAATTTCATTCCAGAGAGTGAGCAAGAGAGAGAGAGAGAGAGAGAGAGAGAAAGAGAAAGAAAGAAAGAAAGAAAGAAAGAAATTTGATTACTTTCATAATTATGTATTTAGATATGCTACCTCAAAAAATATTCGTATAATGATTTTTGTTGTTCTTGTTCTTGTTCTTATCATCTTGTACATGGTACAGATTAACAACATCATCATCAATGAGAAACCACTAACTCACTTGCTCAGTGACAAGCACGGAAGCACGTCCAAGCAGGTACGCATCTAATCCTTCCCATAAGGGACAGACTAATTTTCCAACAATACGAATTTCCCATAGACCCCTGCCAGAGTATACTCGGGACTCGTCCTTTCCTTTGTTTTTCTACCTGTTGCCCAGTGCGTGATAAGAGGCAGATGTCTTGAGACTGACCAGTATCTAACCCCAGGATCACAAACAATGAGGCTTTCAGAGCTGCAACTAACAGGGATGTTGCGGCGGAAAAGACTATATCAACATCGTTTACATCGACGCTTACACAGAACAAAAAATAGATGATGAAATAACAAAATTACTATTTGGTTTAATGCTGTGAATGTAATACATAAGAAATAATCATGTTCCAGTCACTTTTTCAAAAGGTGTAATTCAACTGGCTCATTGTCGCTCTACACGCCCTGGATTTTTTTCTTATAAATGTATGCTATTCTTATATCCTTCACTCACAAATCAGAACCTCCAAGCTGATGAAGCTGATCGTTATATATATCTAGGATATATTGAGACATAATAATCATAATCGCGATAACGAAAAGAAAGTGCATAGTTATGGAATCAATGGTTTAGAGTTGGCGAGTCAATACCCCATCGTCCTAGTGTACTGAAATACTTTAAAGGGGAAACCCAGTCCATAGTTATATAAAAGTAAGTCTGATAAAAAAAAAAAAGAAATCGTACGAGTTCTACGGTGAAAAAAAAAGAGTTTTGTAATCGGATAAGATAAGGAAGTTATGGCATTTTGACGTTTTGCTAATTTCTACGGAAAAATTCTTTTACAGTGGATATGAATATGCCAATGAATGAGCCGAACTTGTGATAACCTCACAGGTTTTCATTGATTGTGTACAAAAAAATAACGAAAAATTAATCGTTTCTGTCATTGAGGTCTGACACATGTTATTCCTGGTTGAATAACTTCAGAATTGTGATCAGTTAGATATACCACGATTTAAGCCTCGAGCGGGCATACTTGAAGACCTGAATATAAGAACGACCCAAGTCCAATTTTTGGCCAAATTCAGTTTGATATGGGAAATTGTAGCTTATGCATGGACTTTTCTTGTGTATATGATAAATCCTAATTACCCCCAGAAGTGCCTTAAATGAATGAGTTAAATCTTGTATTAATGTAAGAATGAAGGACTTGGGTCATTCTTACATTCATATTATAGCGCCCTCTCTCATTCTTCTCTCATCTCTATAGCAGAATATCATGTATATGATTCAAAGAACGACCCAAGTCCATCACACAAAATGGCCTCTCCACAATTATTGTAAATGTCATAATAATATATGATCTAATTTCTATACACAATGTTGCCTTCCCATCACAGTTAAATAGAATATTATTGGACAAATATAAAAGATAAGAAGTTTTTTTTAAGTTTACGCGAAATGGTCTTCAATGGACTTGGGTCGTTCTTATAATAACAATTCAGATACTCAATTGCATTTCAATGAAAAACTAAAATTTCAAAATATTATGTAAAAATATATCTCAGATTGTGAGAGAATGGCATACTCACTTTGTCATTTGCATATTCATATTGACTATTTAAGAACTGTTTCCTGAACAATTAGCGAAAGTTCAAGATTTAATAACTTCCTAAAAAAAAAATATCAAAATGTTATCGTTGAACTCATAATATTCCACTGTTTCTTATTACACTAGGTTATATTTGTGACCCTGCACCTCAAAACAAACAAAAAGTCGCCAGACATGAATTTCTAGTTAAGAGCATATTCTAAAAGAGCAGACTTTAAACTTTAAAATGATGTATAACTCAAATCAAATGGACTCTCCTAACCTATCTAAATATTGGAAAGAAAGCACAAACTCAGGAAAAGTGTGAACTGAGAAAAGAGGCTCTGAAGTACAGTGTCTATTCAAGCGCTTAATCTTTACCAAACCGTGCTGGTTGTGCGATGAATGGGACAAAAAACAGGAAGTAGACCACTAGAGTAACAACAATGAAGGGATTATCAGATTAAGCTGAAATTAAACATGCCTTGTTAACACATTATGTCCATAATTAATGCCAACTTTCCAAGCAGTAGCACTATCCTTTCAAAAATTATTAGAGTTGAAAGTGAAGAGTGTGGACATGGTTTTTCAGGGATTCTAAAGACACACCTAATCACACTATTCTACAAAAAAAAAAAAAATGTTCGAGATAAACTGCTGAAAAACACATTTTCCTGCCCGTTTTATGATACCAAATTTTAGCATAATGTAAAAGAAGACCCGCTCTTTCAGAAAATATAAAAAAGTCAAGTTCGGCTAGGTTGACCATTTCACTTATTTTCAGTCCTCACGCAAAATCAGTGTGTGCGACTTTATGTTCGTTTTGAGGTGCACTGTCACATTTGTCCCAGATTTCCCCTTTAACTGGTTTATTTGTTTCTAAACACAGGGTAGATGATGTGAAAACCATGTTTGCCTGCCACGTCACAGTCTTATTCTAGCCATCATGACCTAGAATTGAATGAGTGTGATCTGAACATGAATTCAGGTTATACATGGCAGTTATTAATCGTATAGTGAAGTGTTGAATCAACATTTATGACATACTAGGTGTAACAAAAGTAATTTGCCACTTTTGAAAACACTTTACATTAGATTACACTGACACCGATATTAGCAATAGCTGAATAGTGTAAAAGTTTGTTGGAGTTGACGTTAGAAATGTAAGCATAAATCAGATTTAAGCATAAATAAAGCATAAATCAATTTCAATATCCATTTGTAGGTGTGGGTTCAGATTTTCTATTTCTAACCCCTTTTTCTAAATTTAACTTTGCACAGGGATCAATTAGTGTGTATGCTAGTGTGGCCCTGGCCTGAAAGCTTGATCATTTATTCATGAGGAATTCCACTATCATAGCTAGTCTTTATTCACCCTGAAATGTAGTGCATGCAAGCACATACATACATGTGCTAACTTTTTTTCATGTGCATGTATTTTAACCTTTACCGTTTACCATGAATTCAGACTCACAGTGGCCGTAGTAATCCATCATGAATTATTGATGAAGCATCCATGTGCCTTGGAACAAAACTAGTAGCCTAGTTTGGAGAGTTCTACAGATAGGTTATCTATGACAATGGCTCAGGTCCCACATAGATATCTTTGGCTTCCTGTGTAAATTCCAAGTTTTGGACAGACAGTTAAAATGTGACCACAATCTAGAACCTACTTTAAAAATCAATAACAAATTTAATGAAACTGATTTATACTTTTTACATTCAAATCGCCTCCAAGGAAATTATACACTATCCAAAAGCTTTTACTCTTACCAATGCCAATGTTACGTGACACAGAGTTTTCGAACTATCAGGGATTAACTCTTACGTGCCACGTACGCACGTCCGACTCAGTCGACGTTGCCGCGGCGTGCCAACTTCTACTCAAACCCACAAACCCGCCCAAACCGATAGATAAATCGCCAAATACCGCAGTACAAGTAAATTTTTTCTCACGCTTCCGTTTGTCTCATACATAGCTTGCACTTTATTTGGTGATTGATTATCAAGTGGTGTGCCATGGTAGATTTTCGTGTAAATAATATGTATCCGTCACTGTTTTCTGCACAAGAGTGATGCCTTTACAGTAATATAGCTACATTCATTTCAAAGGGGAAACAAATCATCGATATTTCATACAATTTTCATCCAAGCATAGCTCAGCATTTTCTCTACAACTTTGTTCTCTACGTGCCCAGCTTAACAGAAATAAACATAGCAGTAACATAGATTTGAAAAACAGAATGTTTCCTCAAAGCATGACTACGTTGGTATCCTAGAATGTGGCAAACCGGGGGTTTCCCCCATGGCACATGTAGAGTTAAAAGTGAGAAATGTCTTTTTGAAACACCTAACTCAATGAGGACACGTTCCAACAAATTGTTTCCTAACTACACAGCATTCTTGTCCTCGTCGACGTTGTGACATTAAAAATTACTCGGAAGCTCACATTTTTAATACAACTGTGTGTATATGTTCTGTTCCCACATCTAAACATAAAGAGGTTTATAATAAACCATAAAGCCCACATACCATTATCCATGTAAAGCGTACTTCTCATCGAAAACGGTCTCGCCCAACTGTATTTCTTCAGAATAGAAACCATGACATTATGTGCGTATGCTAATGTATTTATTCATTTCTTGTTTGTCATGTAAACACTTTGGTTTGTCACATTTATTTCCGTCCTACGATTAGAGAAATAAAACAAACTAAAACTGGAACTTTCCAGCTGTGTTTTTCATTTCGGTTTTCACATACTAAGGTTCTGAAACCCTTATAGAATTAAGAAGCAACATTGTTTTAATGCTTGAAATTATCATGAAGAGTTTATTTTTTTTTTTTTTTTGGGGGGGGGGTGCAAACGAGCTAACATCTTTCCTGTTAAGTTGAGATATTTGTGATTATATCTGCTTTGAAACAGAGAGAATGATCAGAAAATACCGGATACCGGAATATTCCATGTTAATTTACAAGTCAGGTATCACTAAAAAGTTGCTCTATCTGATGATGGACTTCCTTTGAAATGTTTAGAAATGGCTTTTAGGTCATTTTGCAATAAAAATTCACATCTAATGTGCATACCGATATTTATTAGCACTAATTGCAGGTTGTTGTTGTTGTTTTTTCTTTGAAATAATCGTGTTTTACTTTCTTCTTGTTGTTAAAGGATGACTTCATAAACAACGTTGATGATACAGGCTTCTCACCTTTGGAACTTGGTGAAACGCACGATCACTCAACCGTAACCGAGAGTGAGGAAGATCACGATGCTGATTTAAAAATCTCCTCGGAAAACCGTCAAACATACTTTTATACAGCTATTAGACTCGATGATGATGAATAAAGATAGGTGGATGTTCATCGGGGAAAAAAAAAACATAAAAGAAAATGTCCCAAGGCTTATGAAATGCATGAAAAAAAAAAATGCGTGTTGATTAAGCACACAGCAAGAACCAAAACAAAAATTTCATGTAATATCATGTTGTTTCACTGATAATGTATTGTGTCATGCATATGTATAAACACGACATAATGTATACAAAGAATTGTTTTAAAGATATTTGATAACCGCAAAAGCAATGTTAAACAAGTTTTGATGTACATTGTATTGTATTATGCATGCTAGCAATCAACTAATGTGTATAACTTGACATTAGGAGAGACCCAGGGATGTCTCGGTCACATGAGTATCGCATTTTTTTTTTTTTTTTGGTAGTTGTTGTCTTCTCATAATAGAAAACTGGGTGGGCATAGCTTGACAGTCCTTCAGGGAGCATGTGTTTGTATATTGTCATACTGCCAAGAAATATCTGCCGAAAATGGTAAAAATTGAGGCCATGCCCTCTCAGAAATCACTACCACAACAACAACAACTATAAAAAAGATGGAAATTTATTGCAAGCCTCAAGAGCAACACATTATAATCTAATATGAATAACATTGAAAGAAAATTCACTATTGTATTACTGAGATTACTTCTGGTTTCACTTTTCTCTTCTCGAATTTCATCTTTTTTTCCAGATGATCTGGGTAAATAGTGATCTCACCACCCCCCCCCCCACCCCCGTTAATACTCACATCTGTCATGTTGTGAGTTGAAAACACAATCACAAAAACTTTGAGATTAGTTTATTATTTCTGGTTGTAGAGACGAAGATTGGAAACAAATAATGATAATAGTTTGAACCCCACCCCGTGCGCTTCGCAACCCCTAGTGGGAAACGGCGTCCATTTGTGTAGACTTTAAACGTTTCCAGCAATAATACGCCGAGTTTGTTAAAAATATTGTCCTGTGTTTGAGGAAGATGGCAATGTGAAAATTACACCTGACCGTACACTGTAGTCATTTTAGATACGATACGGTCACGTGTGTCATTCCAAGAGTGCGTTGTATTTTCATTGCTGATCTAACTGATTATCTCTCGTTTGAAATTGTTCAGAAAATGAGAGAGAGAGAGAGAGAGAGGGAGAGAGGGACGGGGCGGACACTTTAAACTATCAAGGGGATTGCATGATAGCTGGACATTGAAATTGCGTGATGAAAAGGTTGCTCTTTTTGCTTTTCCTTTTGTATGTGGTGGGGGTAGTCCCTGCCCCCAATAAATCAACGTCCATGTCGACATCTTTCCATTATTATGTGATTTTGAAACATGACGCCAATCAATATCTTGTGCCTTCTATGTTCAGTTACTTTTACAATCTCTACCAATGATGACAGCAGATATCTCAAGGTGTTGGCTGGTGGTAAAAGAAATTTGACTTTGGGTCCTTCTCAGGTTTGTTGTTTGTTTTTACAAACATTGAATAGAAATTTCTGCCCTAAGATACCATTGTTGGAGTACTGCAAATGAATTAATTGTAATTTCAGCATGAGTTAACATTTTCAAGACATAACAGACCAGTTCGTAATTCATGCACTTTGCGCATATGTAGAAAAAAGGTCATTCTTACCAACAAGCATTTGGGTTTGTGAATTCGCAGAGATAAGCTGCATCTGTGATGCGATGATTATTCATGTGATCCTTAAATATCTAAATGGTGTTTGCCACCGCATCCACCTGACAGCAAGAATGGTATTTCGCAATATAAAAGGAAAGAAGCTGATACTGCATTCAATACATTACAATGAAATGGATGCCAGCTAAATTGTTAAAGCAGAAATTTATAGAGAATCTAGAAATATGACAAGTTTGATATCTACGGAAAGTTAAGAAGCTAGTTAACAAAACTGGATATCTTTTAGACGATGTAACTTTACCCCGAACTGTTTTTGACTTTGAAAAAAACACCCAATTTCCATGACCACGTAGCTCCGTTCGCTACAAGAAACATCGGATTTGAGCGACGTCACCTAATGTGTATGAGCTGATTTGCCATACGGCTATATGAGACCCGCTCTGGCAAAACCCGAAACTTCTCGGCAAATGTGATTTCGCGCTACAGCCCGAAAAAGGTCAAAAAATGACCTACCTCAGGAACCAAATTGACATTTTGATATTTTACGTTGTAGGGGAAATTTTCTACTTTCTGATTGATATCAACATTTCAAAATACAACCTGAAAAAGGTGGAATTTTGAAGATAAAAGTGGGATGTTAATCTCAAATGTTGGCCAAAATCTTACGTCTAAAGACCAAATCGCCTTCGCTTTATACGGCGAAAATGACTGTTCTTTTGGCGATCGTGTTTTAGATATTCTGCGTTGAACCCTGACACATTTGGTACCTACAAAAAGCTCTACCTCAGCTTATTCCAAATATGGTCATGGCATGATGTCATGCTACTCACTTTCATTCATAAATTCGTCTGAAACATGCGTAAGTTTATGCAAATCGTCTCCCAGACGCGTAAACAGCCTTGTTGCTTACCAAGACACGTGATCAGAATGCGTGTTCACAATTGGTCAACTGCGCCGAGGACCCCCTTGTTTACAAGCAACCTACGTGTTATACTACACTTATGGGGATCGCTGCAGCAGCGGTGCATGCTTGCATGCAACACGTGTATCGTAACTGCTGCTCAGCACGGAAATGTAGTTGCAGTTTCCCGCTTTGTTAGACTGTTTTTTTAGCAAGTTGAGGTAGAAATTAGAATTTAAACCAACACACAAGAGAAAAAGAAGGTCACATTTATCTAACAAACCTTCATCAATCCATTTCGAAGAAGAATCAAGCTGAAATCACGGCATCAAGGAATATCTCTTCACTGCCGGCCGGTTCTGCTGGTACTGTTGTGCGTACACCTGATCACGGCAATCGCGAATCTTGAGCTGATTACGGTAGGTTTTGTGCTTTTCAAACGTCGTATTTCCGTAAATTTATGGGTGTAAAAATGATTTCCAAACAATTACAGCTCTTTGCCTTAGTTATCATCCTTCATGAGTATATTATATGAAAGATTACCTCAGCTACACGCAATTCCCCCACAATGATCGATTTGTTGTGTCAATAATAACAGCAAATTGTGGCTGTACGAAGGACAAGCTGATCAAGGCAATCGTGAATCTTGAGCCAACGATAGGTTTTGTGCTTTTAAAACTTTGTTTTTCCGTAAATTTATGGGTGTAAAATATGATTCCAATGAACACAAACAAACAAACAAGTTCACGACGTGAATATATAGTTTTGGCGGACGATTTATTCTAGATTGACAACAAATTACACACCAATTTCCTGAAAACTGCACACAATTTGCCTATAGATACGTAAATACCACTGGGTTGCATACACACGTGGTGACGTCACAGATTTGGCACTTTATGTAGCCGCATCGAACTTTTTCCAGTGTTCAAATTTGGTAAAAATAAAGATTCTTATATTCAAAGCAGAGACAACTTTATTGCATGATTTATATCAGAAATTAATCAAAATAACATTAAATGATGGAAAATAGTCAATTTATATGATATTATTTCCTATAAATTTCTTCTTTAACTGATGGGGTATTCTGATCACCTGATCTAAGCGCAAGTTCATTCTTTGTTTGAACATAAATTCCATTATTGTTACGTCGGGCAAGCATATGCATTATGCCCCTTGAAAACGAGTGAAATGCCTAACCAAATATGAAAAAAGAAAGGTCATTGTACCAATGTGTACATGAGCTAATTACGAACTGGCTTACTGGTTTGAGAGTTCATTATAACAATAAAATTGCGTTTATGCTTGATGAAGTGTGAATTCTTTTTCTGTATTTTTTTTTATACTTTTCCCTCTGTTTGGTTACGTTAGTTTGTATTCCTATCATAGTGTCTACATCGCGATTATAGGATACAATTGATAAGTGTGGCATGAGTAAAATTACATTTTGCTGACACACTCAGATTTATGCATCATTACAAAAAATAACAACTCTAATGCAGTGATTGTTCAGATTGAACCATGCTCACCGTTGCAAATGTTCCAGATTTTTCTTTGGAAAACGTGAATCTGCAGAAAAATGGAGTCTAACCTGTGAGATATAATCCTCAACAACTTTGTCCGTCCATAGGCCTGTTTGTGATATTCCTGCTCTCCCGACTCCTTGGTATGAAAGCACCCATGAAGAACACATGTGACCACAAAACGAACAAAAAGTCGCACACACTGATTTTGCGTGAGGACTGAAAATAGGTGAAATGGGTCAACCGAGCCGATCTTGACTTTTTCATATTTTCTGAAAGAACAAGTCTTCTTCTACATTATCATAAAATTTGGGATCATGAAACGGGCAGGAAAGTGTGTTTTTTAGCAGTTTATCTCGAACATGTTTGGCAGAATAGTGTGTCTGTAGAGTCCCCTTTTCATTTCTTAAACACCTTGTACACACTCTTCATTTTCAAATCCTATAACTTTTGAAAGGATAATGCTACTACTTTAAAGTTAGCATCAATTAAGGACAGAACACGTTAATAAGCTATGCTCAATTTCATTCTAATCTAATAATCCCTTCATTGTGATATAATCCGGTGGATTACATCCTATATTTTTGTCCCAATCATCGCACAACCAGCTCGGCTTGGTAAGATTAAGCGCTTGAATAGACACTGTACTTCAGAGCCTCTTTTTTCAATTCACACTTTTCTTGAATGTGTGTGTGTGTTTTTTTTTTTTCAATGTGTATATAGGTTAGGAGAGTCCATTTGATTTGAATGATACATGATTTTAAAGATTAGAGTCTGCTCTATCATAATATGCTAGAATTTAATGTCTGGCGACTTTTTTTTTGTGGTGCAGGGTCACATATGTAAATCTGCAGCCATATAGGTCTATACGTTATAAGAAATTGAGAAACCTTTTTTTTTATTCATGTTCCCTATTCCACATTTCATACAAGTTTTACATTCCATTTGATTTGAAGAAGAAATATTTTTCACGCAATGGTCAGTTTGAACCAATAATGCACAAATGTATAAGGACATGTAATAAAAGTGTAATCGTTAATGAGGAACCCACTAAAAAGCAAAGCTTGTAGGGTGTGGGCTCCAAAAATATAACATAGGGTTTTAGTACAGTATATCAATGTCAGAAGTGACGTAACATGCAAAAATACAAGATATCGCGAATATTACAAAGTTTACGGGATGTACAAAGTATAGTATATAATGTTTATGATTAACTTATGGTATAAATGCTAAGAAAAGTAGCAAGTTGATCAAACTAATGAAGTCATCCGAGCGAGGCATCATTTGAGTATGCACAAATGTTTCAAGTGATTACGGCAAAATGATTAAACATAGGATTTTAGAAAATTGGCTTTTGAGATTTTTCTTAAAGGAGCTTAAAGAACTTGAGTGCAACCGAAACGAATCTAACTCATTCCAGAAAGAAGGGCCGGTCGATGTAATTGTCTTAAGGGCTAAAACTGTACGAACAAGGGAATATGATAGAATTCCCTGTGTCTTGTACACACTAAGAAATCAGGGTTCAAAATTGAACCTCTAGGCGTGATAAAATAGCAGCACCCCTTTTCCCTCAAAATTTGAACCCCTGTTTAGGGTTCAATTTAAAACCCCATAAAAATGAACCCCCGAGGTCAAAACTTAGCCTCAAGGTTTTCAAAGGGGTTTATCTTTTGCACTCCTGCAGTAAAATGTTGCGCTATCAAAGTTCACTTATTGCACCCAGGCAGGTTAAAAATTGAACCTCTGAAGGATACATTGTTTAACCTCAAGGTTGTAAAAAGGTTCATTCTTCCACCCAAAAGGTTTAATTCTTGAACTTTTCAGATATAAAAATTGAACCCTTTGTGGTGCATCTATGCTCCCTGGTTTTTATGTTCCACCTTAATGGGTTACATATGAAGAGTTTGTTTGCAAAAACCGATAAGTCCATATTTGTCAAATGGAGATATTTGCAATTAAAGGTCAAGAAAAATAAAGAGAATAGTAAGAAATTTTTGACTTTTCTTCACCATAACTTCAAAATATATCTTTATATGTAGTGACCAATACATCATTTTAAAGGTATTATTCTGTACTTTATGACAGAGGCCGTACTTCAAAATCTTCAAAAATGGACACCGGTTTTTGCAAACAAACTCTTCATATATACTTTATATATTGTAACGAAATTCGGTGGAACCGATTCGATTTAATTTGTTATGATCGATTGTGCCTAAAGCATAGAAAGGGGGCACTATTGGAACGTTGGGCAAGTGCTGTAATGTGGTAGTGCATTATTATGAGTTTTTAAATTTATCATTAAATAAACTATGTGGTTACTTGTTTGGGCAAGTTTGGATTATTTTAATACCAACTCCGGTTTAGACCGATGATACATGCCGAATTATAGTAGCCATGTACAAGAAATACTGCTAAAATGTATAATCCTTGTACTGGTCAAAAGTTAAGTGCGCGACGTGTGAAGTGCGCGATATTTCCTCAGGACAATCTCATTTTTTCGCAGTTGTATTCTCCTTCCTATCGTTTTATATTGGAGACTCACATTCATACATGACCATCGATTGATTGCTGAGTTGGAAATGTTTTATCATCTTGCATATATCGAGATATAGACGTCTTCTTATCCACGTCAAGGTGTGCATTTACTGAACTCATTTTTACCTAGTCCCATACATACATTCTTCATCTGTGCGTTTCATTACCTCTTTGCATGGGACATCTGTGCCTTCTGCCTTTTAATACTGGAACCAATATTCAATTTCTACACGGCGAGGATCACTGCTCTGTGACATTCACCGTCAAGTTTTGCTCTGTAAGTTTACAGTAAATACATTGTGTATATATTTTGAACTTATCTTTACACTTGTTTCGGTGCAAAATGGCGCCATGGTGAAATTAAAACCACTACGGACAAATAAGTGCCGGGGACAACCAGGCACCTCATCTTTCAAATTCAAACTTCCGAAAGGAATCACAACAGACAGTGTATCCTATTCTATAGATCTCATCTCGAAAGTGCATAACACTGTGCCTGAAGAACTTTCTGCCACAGACTTCTACGCAGGGGAATTGGCACAGATATACCCCGATCTAAACTCTGAGATTTGCCGCCATTTTGCCTTGCAAATAACCTCAGATAGTGTCAATGACTCGCTTCACTCTTCACGGAACAGTTCCATTGTGAACCACATAGCATCTGACAATGAAGAACAAAACACCTGCGAAATCTGTGCTCTTAAATGTAAGGGCATGGAACGCATTTGTATGAGGTGTAAAAGCCTACACTTTCGTGTCGACCAGCTGTGTATGGATGTGAAAAGAATTCAACATGCTGTCGATGCGCTACTAGACGCTCCCTCTAATGCCAGATGCCCCACACCATCAAAATCAAATCAAACATCTTCAAGAACGCACATACCTCCCGACAATCAACCCACACCTCCCGGTACAGCGAGAAGTCCGCGCCCAAACTCATCACCTCCTACCCAACAATCTACTCGACCCCCTCCACAACAATTTCGTCTAGCTACGCAACCACCCACATACTCCAACGCTCCACCCCCTCCTCCACAGCGACCACCTCCGCGTCATCAATACTGGCCTGTATACCGTCCTGACACAACAAAGGAGAGTCAACCTCGCCTTGATACCCAACAACCCATGTCTGGTTTTGCAATGTTCAACGTACCCCCTCCCAACTTCGCAGCCCCTCCATCACGACAACACCCAACTTTTCAACAACCTGCAGCAACAACCCATTCATTCAATACGCGAGTCCGCCCTCCCCGATATACCCAGTTCACTCATCCGTCACACTATGGAATACCCCCCACCATCACGCCTCAACCCATGTTACGTCCATCCTTTGCTTCAGTAGTTCGCGGAACAAATGTTGCTATGTCCCCCTATCCCAACGTCTGCGAACTGTGTGGTGAGCCTAATCATCGGGCGCGATCATGCCGTCATGGTATCCAACTTCAATGCAGACGTTGCTCTCAATACGGTCACAAAGCAAAAGTTTGCCCCTATTAGGTAGCTGGCCACGAAGAGTGTGCCAAAGACACAGAAGTAAGTTCAGTAAACCCTCCTGCTAATGTTTTGCCAAGAAATGAGTATTCGAAATGTTCTTCTATATTATCACGTGTTAAAGGTTTAAAAATCGCTCATCTTAATGTCAGGAGTCTTGTTGATAAGATTGATGAAATTCGATTATTACTGAACAGGATTCACTTTGATTTATTATGTTTATCTGAAACATGGCTTCACGAATTGATTAGTGATGATTTGATTTCAATTGATGATTATGTACTTGTACGCAAAGATAGAGTAGAAAAAAGACGCGGTGGAGGAGTTTGTATATACATTCATAAAACGCTATCTTTTATTATAAGACAGGACCTCTTTTCAGATTCTCTGGAAGCTGTATGGATTGAATTGTTACAAACTAGGATGGAAAATTTAATCGTTGGTTGTATATATAGACCACCCAATGCAGATAGGTTGTATTTTGATTGTTTTTTGGATATTCTTGAGAAAATAACAGATGAAAATAAAGAGAATGTGATTTTGGGAGATTTGAATTATGATTATAAGTTTGATGAAAATTTGTGTAATAATCCTATCAATTTGATTGAAAATCTGTTTTTGTTAACACAAATTGTTCACAAGCCGACGAGGGTAACAGATAAATCATCAAAGTGTTTAGATCATATACTTACCAGTTTCCCTCATAAACATACTGTCTGTAATGTAGCTAAGATTTCAATCAGCGATCATTATCTTATATATACATGTGTTGACATGAGGATAAGTACTAATAGGAAACATAAAGAAATTGTCTTCCGTGATTTTAAAGCGTTTGATGAGATTAGCTTTTTGGATGATCTTAAGAGAGTTTTTTCAATGAAAGATTTCACGGATGAGGCAGAAGGAGTAAATGAAAAATGGATAAAATGGAAAACTATATTTTTACAAGTATGTGATATGCACGCCCCTTTAAAAAATGTAAGAGTTAAACAGAGATGTTGTCCATGGATCACAAAAGATATTGTAAAGCTGATTTATAAAAGAGATTATTTAAAGAAAAAATGTGAATCTCAACCTCTTTTTAAGAAGGAATATCAAAGAGTCAGAAACAGTATTACAAAACTTAGACGCAGTAGTAAAAAGAAGTATATGAATGTTATGTTAGATAAATGCAAAAATGACAGTAAGAGAGTGTGGAGAGAACTGAATAGAGTCACGGGTAGAAAACGTAAAGAAGATAACGTTCCGATGGAATTGACTGCTGATAAATTGAATGAATATTTTGTTAATGTCGGTAAACAAATAGTAGATGGTGGTAAAAGTACTTTTCAATGGAATCATTCTGAATGTATTTATGAGTTTATTTTTGATTGTGTTTCTGTTGATAGCATTCGTAATTCTCTCATAAATCTTGGTAAAGATAGCAACATTGACATTCTGAATTTTGATTCTAAGTTGTTATGTATAGCTGCTCCTGTCATTTCTGAAACACTTTATGTTATATATAATAAGAGTTTGACTGATGGAATTGTTCCCACTGATTGGAAAAGGGCTAAAACGACGCCTATATACAAGGGCAAAGGAAGTAAAAATGACCCTTCAAATTATAGACCAATTTCTGTCGCTTGTCATGTATCAAAAATTTTTGAAAAGCAGATTAAAGATCAGTTATTGGCATATTTTCAGCAAAATGATTTGATTAACATAGATCAAGCCGCATTCTTGCCCCATCACTCAACTAACACTTGTCTCCATCGAGCTGTTGATGATTGGTTGGAGTCTTTTAACGATCGTGAAGTAGTTGCTGCATGTTTTCTTGATATTTCTAAGTGTTTTGATTCAATTGATCATACGTTATTATTGCATAAGCTGGAATGTTATGGCATCAAGGGCAAACAATTGAAATGGTTTTCTGATTATTTAACTGGTAGGAGTCAAAATGTTTTTTGCCATGGCCATCTCTCAACATCCAAAAGTATCACGACAGGGGTACCACAAGGGAGTGTACTTGGACCTATACTTTTCCTTATATTTATTAATGATATTTCAGAATCTGTATATTCATGTTCCTGTAATGTATTCGCAGATGATGTAGTAATTTATTGTTCGCATAAAGATACTGATAGAGTTACATCAATGTTGCAAAATGATCTGAACTCAATATATAGATGGTACAAGAGAAACAGATTAAGTATTAACTTAGATAAGACTAAGGTAATGTTATTAAGTCCACGGTGCTCCAAAAGTTTGAACATTTTTCTTGATGGAAAAAGGATTGAACAGGTTCACGATTTTAGGTATTTGGGTGTTATGATAGACGACCATCTTCAGTGGGATGCACACGTACAAAATTTAGCCAAATCTATATCTATGAAATTATTTATGTTACGCAAAATGAACCAATTTTTGGATAAAGATTCACTTAAACTTTTGTATACTGCCGTTATTCAACCGTGTATTGATTATTCATGCTCCGTTTGGGGAAATTGCTCTGTTAAAAATAGAAATATTCTTTATCGATTACAAAAGAGGGCAGCACGAATTATCACATCAAATTTTGATTACGGAACTGCAAATGGGAATGACATTATCAAGGTTTTGAATTTACAAGCATTTGAAAATAGAAGGAATTATTTTTTGTCAACGCTCATGTATAAATGCATCCATGGACTTGCCCCCACCCGAATGTGCAATAATATTGAGATGATTTTTGACAGGCATGGGTTTAATACAAGAGCAGCTGATTCTTTGAATGTGGTACCACCTAAACCGAATGTAGAGTGTTTCAAAAGCTGCTTTAGATATGCAGGAGGAAAGGTATGGAACTCACTACCAAATGTTTTAAAGAATTCAAAGTCATTATCAACTTTTAAATTGTTATATAAGAAAATGTATTTTCACTGATTTTATCAAACGGCCTGTTTTTACATAATATGTACCATATTATTTTTTGTCACACTGTGTAACCCAAACTTGCCTGGTGCAAATTATGGATGCATGAATCCTTGAATGTGTGTTATGGGTATACATGCATTCGACTGTTTAGGTTAAACGGGCATGACTGCCAGATTGTATGTAATCTATTTATTAGTGTAGATTTTTATACAGAATTTCTATCTGCTTTTTATGATCGTGGGCTTGTTGATTCAAGTCCTTTCTGGCAGAGTTTTTACATTCCTTTTGTACACCAAATGGTCTGATTGTGTATATAATCTTGCATCATTTTATTCACTGTTTTAATATATCCTTTTTTATCATATTGTTTCGTTATATCATACATAGATCTGGTTACTACTGATTTCATTGGACGTATTGCTCCTTTCAGCTCTGATTGCTTGTTTGTAGTGGTTTTTATGCTTATATTTATGTAACATGATTTTTATTTTTATATAGTTAGATTGTACAGGACCTTGATGTAAAACAGCATTCACTTGCTGATCTTGTTATCCTGTCAAAATATGTTGAAATAAATAAATAAATAAATAAATAAATAAATAAATAAATAAAATAAATTTTGTAACCACGCCAACATTGTAAATAATTTGAACGACTACTGTGGGTATTTTCCGCGTTGCTCACGGCCGTGCGGGATTGCCTCCTCGTTCCGCGATAGGAGGAGAGGCATATAAAGTGGCCGTTGTGTGACATAGTCCGTAGCAAGCAGCCCGTGTATGATAATTTCTAATGTGTTGTTTGTGTTCACTTCTATACGTAATAAACTGTACATGTGTTCCTGAATTGCTGACTTCACTGTGTCTTCTTGAGGGTTCTACCGCAATACAACAGGTTTGAGAGTGGTGGTACATGTTCCTGAGTTGGAGCGCCGTTCCTGAGAAGACCAACTAGCAAGTCATTGGATTTCGGGTATAATGGTAATGTGACTAGGGTTAGGTGACTTGTCGCATAGTCCGTGCCCAATCCAAGTTTCAGTCGTCGCCGTTGGATTTCGGGTATAGTGGTAATGTGACTTGTCGCATAGTCCGTGCCCAATCCAAGTTCCAGTCGTCGCCGTTGGATTTCAGGAATAGTGGTAATGTGACTTGTCGCATATGCCCTGTGCCCAATCCAAGTTCCAGTCGTCGCCTGAGGAAGTTGGTAACGGTGCGATACAGCACTTTTACCACGTGCCATCAACGATACCTGTGCCACCATATGGTTGTGAAAGGTGTTCCACGTTAGCGTGACTGAGCTGGTAGCAAGAGTTGGTAACAAAAGTTTGTAGCAGAACATGGTAGCAAGAGTTGGTAGCAAAAGTTGGTAACAGAATAAGTGTACCAATTTAACATCCTATACAAGCGACGCTTGGGAGTGACATACTTTAAGTGATGCTGAACTTGGTATGTGTGCCGCTTGTGTTGGTGAGCTGCTTTTGACACAACATAATACGTGGTAGCGAACAGACTAGTAGTTCTAATAATTTAAAGGGATCGTTGTAAACTGCAACAAAACGAACCCCGCCTACTCGGCCATCCTGACACGGCTCGCGGAGACATTTGTACAAACAGTCAAATACACTCTCTTACTTCACGACGAGAAGGCGAGTTCGTCACACATGGTGTCAGGAGTGGGATCCCTATTTGTAAGTTTTGTATTAATAAATGTAGTTAACTGTGTTTTACTATGGCACGCGAAACGCCATTGTTGGAGTTGTCACTTTTGCTGGAGAGCAAGATTAGCGAAATCGACGATTTGATTGCTCAGGTGTCAGAGTCGGTGCGCAAACAAACTGGAGTAGCACCAACTTCGGTTTCTAACTTACGCTGCTCACCGATGACACATGGAGGGCGCCCTAACCAGTCGTCACTGCCACTCTCGCCAGTGGTGTCACCTCAACTGTTTGAAGATGCGAATAGAGAGGTGGAGTTGTCAGCTCCGCCATCGGCAAAGCTATTACCTCAGCAGCATCAAACTCCAACGCAGCAGTCGCATTCATCTCGTACAAGTGACCAGCCTGTTACATTTGGAGGACAACCAGATGTAATGCCACACCAGTTTGGCCCGAACCAGCGACGGCGAACAGAGCTCTGGGACCAGAGACGTCATTATGATGTTCAGGGCAACGGAACCAGCAAACCGGCTGTCATACCAGATAGATATGATGGCAAAGAACTTGTGCTGGACTATCTTTGTCATTTCGAAGCTTGCGCTGGAGTTAACCGCTGGACGGAAGTGGAAGCTCTTCAATATTTGGCTGCCAGTTTGAAAGGAGCTGCTGTCAAAGTTTTAGCACAGCAGACGGGACGTCAGTTGACGTACCAAGAACTCGTGAATCGCCTGAAGCACCGCTTTGGACCTGTTTCGCATTCAGAAGTATTCCTGGCAGAACTGCGTACCAGACGACTCAAACCGAAGGAAAGTTTGCAGGAGCTAGGACAGAGCATTCGCGAGCTTACATCCATGGCATATCCTGAATTCGAGGAAGCGGGCCAAGATAGATTGGCTCGAGGTCACTTTCTCGATGCTATAGTTGACCGGGATATCCGAATCGGCCTCTTCCGGGCTCAGCCTCGTACGCTCGACGAGGCAATCCAAGCTGCTCTCAACACAGAAGCCTTCCTGCGGATGGAGAGTGACCGTCGGCAGTATAACCGAGTCTTGTTGTCACAGGAGGAAGAAAAAGACGTGGCTGTGAAGGATGAAGACACTGCTGATACATCCATGGAGGTGTGTGAAAATAGCACCACTCTCATGATCGAAGCAGTCAGCGATCTAATAAAGAAGAGGGAGAAGGAGCAGCCAGCGCCAATGCCGAGAAATGACTTGGCATTAAAGACTGAGACACTCCCTAAAAGCGAACAGAAGGAGGACAGTCAGCCTTCTAACAAGGAGGACACATCCAAGGAGGGTACGAATCCTCCAGACGACGGGTGCACACCAGCCAGAGAGACATCCGAACCAGAGACATCTCAACCGCCACTATCTAGTTCCAGAACTCCACTTCTGTCATCCACGTTCCAGAAAGGATTGTACGTGAATTTGAACGTGAATGGGCAGGAGGTGATGTTTCTGGTAGACAGTGGTGCATCGCAGCCATATGTCTCAGAAGGAATGTACCTGCGAATGAGACCCGAGCGAAAGCCACCACTTGAACCAGTGACAAGCATCGTTCGTCAAGCAGATGGATCTCGGTTGAAAACAAAGTGACATGCAACCATGGAACTTCAGCTTGGCTCCTGCTTGTGCCATGTTGACTTGGTAGTAGCTGACATAAGAGCTGAGGGCATCCTCGGTCTGGATCTCTTGATTGGTCTGGAAACCACGCTAGATTTTGAGAACATGCAGCTGCATACGCCATGGGTATCTCTCCCATGTATAAACAATGAGAAACAGATATGTGCAACAACGAGAACACCAAATGTGAACGTATGCCTAGGAAATGTGCGGAATAACGCTGTAATAACAAGATATTTGATGGGTAACGACGAAAATGCGAAATATTAACCAAAAAGGTTCAGTCTCAGAACTTACCCAAACGGGGTCAGGCTTAACTCGGGGATAACTCCTCCTCGCTTTGACGGCGGGATGAGTTGTATTGGTTGTCCCTCTGGATTGTACAGTGTTGTACTATGGGAACGGCCTGCATAAGGGTCAGAATTTTGAACGATGTACAATTGAGCCAAAAGAAGGCAAAATTTGAAAAGTAGGAAATTCTCCAAATCATTTATACTACCTGAAAGAGTATATATCAAGCTTCAATATGAACCCAATCATACTAGGATTTTCCCAGAGGAACAAGTTTTTATTCACCGCGGAAGTTTACCATGTCCAGAGCAGCGAACGTCCGTGAGGAATACATTTGAATACCATATAACATGATTCAGTTCAAAATCGTAACGAAATATCTTACGGGACATGTGTACGTATTGGAAAAATAATAAGCTTGTACTCCTAACCTGTACGTAATGGTAGACAACTGATGATTTAACCAAATTCGTCATTTCTGTTGAAATATTGCTCTTCCGCTAAAGAAACTACAGAAACTCAATATTTTGACCTCTTATTTCACTGTCCCATACTTTAATCCTCACTCCCAAATAACAACATACCTTTTTAAGGATGTATCTGATCTAGGCCGTCTCTATAACCCAACAATCATAGCATAGTTTTCATCACGGAGGTTCGCGTGTAGCTCACGGACGTTCGGAACAAACAAGATATTGAATAATGCACCTCTCTTGAGTTGGAAACGCATTCTGCTCACAACAAACGGCAATTTCATGTCGAGAACAAACTCCTTTGCAAAATCCTGAATAGATATTACTAATTCTCAATTATTCAAGCTTGTTTATCTTCTCATACTGAGGAATCAAAGAAAAAAAAAAATTCCATCTCTCGTAAATGAACGTACAAACGTATATGTAATCTCAGTGACGTAGTCCATCCTTGAGAACGAATATATTTATCAAAATTTCGTTATCATGAAGTAAAGATTCAGGTCCTAAATTTGTTATCTAAAGTCTACAATGCAAAATTTGCTTATAACGAACGTGGTCACAGCTAAAATTATGACAAAGAATTAACATAGAAAAACAACAGAAATGTGCTCCGTATAGAAATACGAAGTTTAGCTGGTGAGGGCAAACGAATACGTTAGGAAGAAATCCCTCTGTGTTTGCTCCTTGTGTTACACACTGTTATCGAGGAGAATTTGTGTTTCTATATTAGTCAGAAATGATAAAAGGTTCGATACGGCGAAGTTTTGTCACAACAAGACACAATAAGTCCATGTAACTTGGATGGATGTTTGTGACTTCGATATTATACAATATCGTTTGTTATAACAAACATTTTGTAGCACGTCATTTCGGAGGATCGTTATTCATACAGTTTGTCAATCCTAAAATTGATAGAGTTCGTGTAATTATGAAGCTTTTTTATTTGGTGGATGATAGGATTCTCCGAAGCTTTATCAAAAGGTTTATTAATGGAACATGAAAAATCATGTTCGCTTATCCACATGTGGAGAAACAAGTTAACAACTGAAATCCTCTAAATTTCAAAACCTCAAAATAACCGTTTTCACCTAAAGGAATATCAGGCCCATTCCTCTTTTAGAAGAACGGACATACAAATAATGATCCTTAATATTTATTTTTCGGACTAACAAACTTTTGGAATAAGAACATTTTTGATAACAAACCTCCTGAATCAACTACAAACATTTTTTTTTTTCATTTTCGGAATAAGAAACCTTTGGACATCGGAGTAACGAATCTTTGGAAGAGCGAACGTATCAAAGTGCAACCTTAAACCTATTTGTAATCATTACTTTTTTAACATGTGTTTATAAAGTAAGCACAAAAGCACAAACAAATTGACGATCTCTCTGTCTCTTAATGTATTATGAAATAAAAATTGAGAATAAAATTGAGTATATGAATATAAGAACGACCCAAGCCCAATTTTTGGCCAAATTCACTTTGACATGGGAAATTGTAGCTTATGCATGGACTCATCTTGTGTATAAATGATAAATCCTAATTACCCCCGGAAGCGCCTGAAATAAATGAGTTAAATCTTATATGAATGTAAGAATGAAGGACTTCGGTCATTCTTACATTCATATCATAGCGCCCCCTCTCGTCCTTCTCTCATCTCTATAGCAGAATATCATGTATATGAATCAAAGAACGACCCAAGTCCATATGAATCAAAGAACGACCCAAGTCCATCACACAAAATGGCCTCTCCACAATTAATGTTAATGTTAATTGTCATAATAATATATGTTCTAATTTG
Organism: Diadema setosum; assembly: GCF_964275005.1. Taxonomy (NCBI): domain Eukaryota; kingdom Metazoa; phylum Echinodermata; class Echinoidea; order Diadematoida; family Diadematidae; genus Diadema; species Diadema setosum. The sequence continues at coordinate 33,784 of NW_027307693.1, read as the reverse complement.
TATATACAATGTTGCCATCCCATCACAGTTAAATAGAATATTATTGGACAAACAAAAAAGATATGAAGTTTTTTTTTTTTAGTTTACTCGAAATGGTCTTCCATGGACTTGGGTCGTTCTTATATTCATATACTCAATTACAAATGAATATTGCTTTTCATTGATGAGTATAAAACAACACCATGTGATGATAAGCGGAGGAATTGTGTGTTTTCATGAGGCAATAATTGTATACTGCATTATTTTTGTTCGCTTGTGACGGCATTTCGATGAATAAAAAACATAAACAATCAAAAACTTCTCCAGAGGAATTTGGTATAACGGGAGTGCACTGGCAATTCTTTTCTCTTCTCTTGGTCCCTTCTCTGTTTCTCAGTCATTTTTATTCAACTGCTTCCACGTCCTTTTGAAACTTTTCCGTTTCTTATTCAACACATGTCCATTACAGACTTCTTCCGTCATTATCCTGAATGTGATTGCGTAGCACTTTCGGATTTGTTTTGGTTTGTTTTGTTTTGTTTTTGTTTTCTGTTTGGTCGCAGCATGTTCAGGCTATTGAGGGAATGAGAGAAAAATCGTCATGAAGAGAAAAATAAGAATGAATTAACGCATTTAATATCATGACAATTACAGCGAACGTCCGTTATGGAGACGAAATTAAACTGGATGTGTACTCTTTGAGACGGCAGCTACCATACTCAAAAGATAAACACTTGGAGCACCTGTCACTAAAAAGTGGCACTGATTCTCTTTCTCCTACTATGTAATCCATTGACTTATTCTACCAACGAACATCCGTGACCAAAGCGTTTTCCGTTTGTTATTACAGGTAAATTGAGTGTTAAACGTCATTCACTTTTGGGCATGAGCGGCTCGGTGATTTGGTAATATTTTCAACTAACATTAACTTTATGTGCAGTGATATATTTGTAATTATCTGAAATTTCCTTTCTCGGACAGAACGTCCGTGAGCGAAACTTTCAGAACCTGTAACAGTACAAATTGTCTCCAGAACCTCATTAGAAAGAAATTTAAAAGCACAGAAATTACAAATTACGCAAAATTCCCTTTTCATATAACTTTGTTTTCAGTGTTAAGCTGTTTTTGTATAATTAGAGGGAAAACAAGCATAAAATTGTGAGTAAATTTTCAACTGTTTGTTCATCATGATCACATAACGCCTTAAAAATTCTGAAACTACTGCTCTAAACTCATTGTTTACTTTGTAAAACTTTATTAGTTGCTATTGGAACCAAACGTTTTAAAGAATACAGGACACTTTCGGGACAAGTTATCCCTATCGGACGGATACGGACGTCGCTGGAATTATCACGGACGTTCGTTCTATTACTAGGGTCATGTTCCAGGACAGATAACTAATCGGCAGAGAGTACCTAGCCTTCCTAACTCTTTCAAAAATTTGAAAAGGTATTGTCAATGCAAATTATAAGAAATTTGACATCCTTACAAGATATGTATTGCTCAGAGGGGGATCAGGAGGTGAATTTTCAGAGAAATTATTAATTATTTGCTTGTTTTTCGGTGAATTGCATGGTCAAAAAACTGCGGACGAACCTTAGTCCGCTCCAAAAATTACATGCAGCTCCTCGGCTAGAGAGCCAAAGGTAAAATGCACCTTCGCCATCAAAGCAAGATGGTGTCCCACTCGAAGACATTTTAATCATCACGGACATTCTTTTTTTCTCGGAGGTTCGTCTAAACATATAATTTCGGTTCCTATTTTGCAAAGGATGGACGGAAACTCAAAACAAACATATTATCGTGTGGCTAGATCTTAGTTGATTACGACTCAGAACAATATCGCCAATAACGTTTAATAGGCTATCGATCTTTATTAGAAAATAGCGGAAGCACATCCGTGACGAAAACTAAGTATAATTTTGCATGAAAGAATATTACGTCCCATGTACAGCCAGCAGACGTACACTTTTTGCAGGATTTGTTAATTAGGTGGAACACCAAATTTTCCTATACATTACAGTTGGGACAACAAAGTAGAATTTGCAGCAACGATAGAAATAAAAGCATCACGGACGTTCGTCTGTTTAGGACTTTGATATTTCACTTGTTCTCTGTAATTTCATACGTGCTCATAAACTTCTTATATTTGTGTGGTACATACCCATGATATGTCAGATCCAGAACATGGTCAGATATTAGAGGCCACATACGATGAAAAATGCACATCATTAGTTTGAAAAAAATTTTTTTTTTTTAATGAAAATACCGTTTTTCATTTTCAACTCAAGTCAAAGGCTTAGCAATGACGTCCTCGAGACGTTGGCATCTTGCATGTCTTGCACACTGACGTTACGACTACAGTACTCAGTAGTCTCAGAAGTAACGACATAAGTTGAAAAGAAACTATGAATAATATGATTTGGGATCTAATCTGAAATTGGATGTCGTTTACAGACTAGGCTTCATAAGCATCACGCAATTTGATACATGGGACTACACTCTACCGCAATATTAATGGTTATGGTAGTCCAACTGAAACTGTTATTTTGAGCATGATTTTAATAGGATTATAGCTTACCATTCACTTCACTCGTGGACAGTGGGCTGGCCTAGGCCGTCATTCATCTTTCAGAAGGTTTGGTTCTTACTCTGACATCTGGATTAGGGCCAAAACCTAATTCTAGGCCAGTAAGTTGAACAAAGCTCAAAATAATGCAACTGCGACGGTTCGTAAAACCCGCATTGCTCTTCACCCTATACAATTCGGGTTTTACGAACCGGCGTATCTTTATTGCGTCGGTTCGTGAAACCCCTTTTTTTCAATTTCTCGATAAAAAAAAGTACCGGCGTTTTTTTTTCTTTCTTTGATAAAATTAATAATAATTAATTTTGTGATCTAAAATTTTGTGATTTGGTACAGTTCTGAAAGCACTTTCATTTGGTACCAATATCTCGATTTTGAAAATTTTGACCAAAATCGAAATTGCGTCGGTTCGTGAAATCACCGACGATATACACTCTTAAAACATCCGAGTCAGAACTGACGCGGAACTGGGTCCGTTGGGGTCATACACCGTTCCTGGCCAGATTAGGCCTTACAGGGGTTGATTGTAGGCTCGTTTTCACAAAAATATATTGTGATCTTGCACATTACCATCACACCCTCCCTCTGCACTCCGCACATCACTAACCATAAACACCCACCATAAAAATCGCACAGCAGACAATCAGCGACAGCTTACAACTACAAAGTTGACATCAAAGACTGAGTCAAGGAGAATAACATACCGTTACTGTGTGTTTATTAAGCAGAGCCTGTGCAGTCGTCCTCCAAGAAGGCGGTATTACAAGCAAAGATACAAGCAATGTGTGCGATAGCAAGCCAAGCCACCAGCCACATATCTCCCAAACAGCTCCATCTACACCCCAGGGCAGAGCCCTTCCCATATAGCTCTCTGGCTATCTACTTTCACTATCTACTACTCTAACTCTAACTCTCCAACTATCCAACTATCTCTGCATCCCAGAGCAGTGTCCTTTTATATCTGTTGCACTTAGACCTTTGTACCTGCTGCGTGCGTCCCTTGACATTGTTATACCCCGTACACACTTTCGTCCATTATCTTGAGAGGGGTGTCTCTATACAAATTTTGTCACAATATAAACAGATTTCTTTCATGAAAATAAAAATCACAATATTCAAATGTCATTGTCACTTCATAGCAATGACCGTTTCCTAGGCGACAAGTATCTTTTGAAAATAGCGAAGTTCTAATGAAAGAGTATAAAAATGACAAGGTACCTCATGATTATTAGAAATAGTTTTTACTGCGTTAATCATTTTCGTTGATTTACGAAAAACATGAAAAAAGTCTCAAGAAAAAGAACAAAAAACAAAAAGGTCTGCCGTTTTCTTCTCAAATTTGTGATCACAATTTACCTTTTGAAAGTTTGTTGCAATCAAAATCTGACTTATCCATAATCATGGTTAATATTAAGCATAACGGTTGCCATGGAATCGCCTTGATTTTGAGAAAGCGTGACCCGCTACTACAATAGGATCTGAAAGTCGGGGAGGACAATTTTCTGAAAGTGACATACATTATTGCCTTACTATCTACTTTAATTTCATGTATATTAGTGGGGAAATTTGGCAAAGAATATGGGATTCCATTGGGATTCGATTCAATTTTTTTCAATTCAAAGTTTATTTCATTTTTCCACAAAACATATAAGTTACACTTCTTTTGACAACAGATAATAAGGTAAACAGAACATTATGTATCGAAAAGAATATAAAACAATTGAGGAGGACCACATAGTAATTATACATTGTAGTAAAAAAAAAAACAGAAGTGATCGAAAAATAGTACATGTATAACTTTGCTTAAGTGCGAAAAATGGAGAGACCCACTAAAAAGACAGAGCTTGTAGAATGTGGGCCCCTCTGGAATAATGACATCAATGGAAAAATTAATTAAAGCATTATAAATACAATAGGAGAGGAAAAAAAAAAGAGGAATAAGTCTGGAAGCCCACTGAGAACTAGAATCACAGATAAATACACTTGAAGAGCTTGTTTGCAAAAACCGATAAGTCCATATTTGCCAAATGGAGATATTTGCGATTAAAGGTCAAGAAAAATAAAGAGAATAATAAGAAAATTTTTGCTTCTTTTGATCATAACTTCAAAAATGTACCTTTATATGTAATGACCAATATATCATTTAAAAGGTATTATTTGTACTTTATGACAGACCCCATACTTCAAAATCTTCAAAAATGGACTTATCGGTTTTTGCAAACAAACTCTTCATTTACTATTACAGACGTGAACAACATAGGACAAGACTAGACAACAAAACAACTGCTGGAGAAAAGGCTGTACGTGACAAAACGGGATGGACAAGACTAACAGACGCGAAAAAAAAAAACATGAAACAAGACTAGACAGCAAAACAACTACTGAAGAAAAGACTGTACGGGACAAAACAGAATGGAAATGATGAACAAATAGAAGACAAAATAGCAAACGAAAATGCACAACAGAGACAGCGATCTTCGACAGGAGCGTATCAAGGGAAACAGAAAATGGTTGTGGAGGGGAAAAAGTGATTGTAGCGTCTGAAAGGAGAAACGCAAGGAAGGGACGTGAGAACAGGAATAAGACAGACATTCATGTCTTTGACTCTTTTGGCGAAAGCGTAGATAGCAGCAGACATCCAAAAGATTAGAATTTATTCTTCAAAGAGGAAAAAGTAAGTCTGTATGTGAGAAAGAAGGCCAAATGGCCAGTTGAGTCCTGGAAAGTCATACGACTGCAATAGAAAGGACTTCAGTCTCCTCTTGAAAGAATGTATGGATGGGGCGTTTTTTATATCATGATTCAGAGAATTCCAATAATTTGGGCCGATATAAATAAGTGTATTTTTAGCCAGAATCGTGCGTAAGAGGGGTAAGTGAAATTCATTGGAACGCGTAGTGGGATATTCATGAAATTATTGGTTTTTTAGGAACATGGAATTAAACATAGACGGATGCAAATTATTACAATACTTATACATAAATTGGCCTAAGTTATACAAAAATAAATCTTTAATTTTTAAGAGCTTATTGGAGGTAAACAACGTGTTTGTATGAGAACGTACAGGGGAATGGCAGATAATGCGGAGGGCTGTTGCGACACGGATTGTCGCCCCTACACGGATTGTCGCCTCCTGCTCGGGGCGACAATCCGTGATGGGCGTTGGCGGCACGGATTGTCGCCCCCTACACGGATTGTCGCCCGCCCTCGAAGCACATTTTCCTGGGTAATATCCTTCTGGACATAATCATTGAAATACTAACACAAAACTTACATGGCTACATCCACGCAAGCATGCCATGTAAAAAGTCATGGCGAGGTTTCAAGGAAGTGTGTATGTGCGCGTGCACATGATAATTTAGTGTCCGTTTGTGCGTGTGCGTGTGTGTGTGTGTGTGTGATGGAAGAATGTGTTTATTATGTCAGTTTTTTGCGTATGTGTTTTTTAGCTGCGCGTGGGGAGGGATACCTAGTAAGCTGTTGCTGGCATGAACATTGATATTGATTTTATCAGCAGCTTTGAATTTGATGAGTTTGTTTGGCAGATTTGTATATGAATTCGGAGTGGAGCTTGCGTGCGGGCGGATGCTGCTTTTCTGCATACGGTCCATTATGTCTTATTTATCAACATTGGGAAATCGTTTCATTAGGAAGGATATGGTATCGGTTCGGGTGTGCGTCGGTATGTGGGAAGGGGGTTACATTTCGTTATTGCAAAAGTTTGTTATTCTGAATGCTCATTCGTCCGAAGGCTCATTCGTCCGAAGGGTCATTATTCCGAAGGTTCGTTATTCCGAATTTCATTTTTGGATCAACGAACCACTAGGTATAGGGAATTGTGTGTTTCGGATAAATGAAGCCTCGGAAAAAACGAAACTTCGGAATAACGAACCTTCGTGTGTGTGTGTGTGTGTGTGTGTGTGTGTATGTATGTATTTGGATCGGTGAATGTGGGTGTGGGATGATTTAGGTTTTGTTTAATCAGGGGTTGGTGGGTTGGGGATTGGATTTGAAGAAGGATAGTTATAAATGGTATGACGGATGTTGGTAGGATTTAATATTTAGGATAGATGGAGGCACTAGATTTGTTTCGGTTTGGGAGGGGAGGGGGTGGTGGGTTTTTTATGACTGATTTCATTCTAGATTTGTGTAATATATTTGTGTGTTTTTTTAATGTACATATGCCCTTTTAAGTAAGAAGGTGTTACATGATCCAAACCAATATATTCAAGGAATATAGGTTTGGTAGGGCCCTATACATGTCAACACTTTCTCGTGAAGAAATTATTAGTAGGGTTGGTCTATAATCGAGTTATCTATGTTGAAGTGAGATTATTTGTGGTATAAATTGACAAATGGATTTGTTTGTGTTTCGAATTGCCATTTGTAACTTTTTTTTTTTGTTCATGTTGCACCCAGAATGGGTCGATTTATGAATGGTTTGAATGAAATCAATAAATATCAAGGAAAAAAAGTGTTGAGTTGGTTTTTTTGCATTATGAGGTTTGTTTGAGTGTTTGTTGGTGTTTGTTTGTATTACGTATGTATTAGCGGTGTGCAATGGCAGTTCGTTTGTGCTAAAATCAATTAGTAACGATTGACAATTTTTTTACGGCGTGTGGAAATTATTCGCTCATGCATAAAGCATGCCAAACCTATTCTGGGACAAAGAATAGTGGTATGGACGTTCTAGTTTATAAGACTGATGGAAGAAAATGACTGCACGGAAAAATGAACAAAGACAAATAACATTTGGGGAGGGTACCTCCCTCGTATGTATTTTCTCTCGGTCTCTCTCTCGCCTAGCCCGCCTCACCGCTGATATTTGGTTGACACACCCATACTATTTTTAGATCGACGCTGGTGTGAATTCTTTAAACACGTGCTCATACACTCTGAAGGCGTTTGTATTGCCACAGTAGCGCCACTATATTCCACATACACACGTAAACATACAGGCACACGTATACACACAGAAAAACAAACCACTACCACTATGTAACCACCACACCGTACATGCACAGTTTCTACATATTGTATTATTATACTCCAAACACACACACATACACACACACACACACACACACAGACACACAACAAATCATACACATCACATATCATGCAGCTCACAATACACACACACACACACACACACACACACACGCATAACTTACCAGTCATACCCATCCCACCAAAGCTTAACACCGTAGGAACCACCCCGAGCCCGGGGCGACAATCCGTGACGGGGCGACAATCCGTGTCGCAACAAATTTTTTGCCAACACGGATTGTCGCCTTCGAGGTCAAAAACTGGGAACTGCACAAGCGTCACGGATTGTCGCCAGGCGACAATCCGTGTAGGGGGCGACAATCCGTGCCGCCAGCGCCCGTCACGGATTGTCGCCCCGAGCAGGAGGCGACAATCCGTGTAGGGGCGACAATCCGTGTCGCAACAGAGGGCTTTCTTTTGCAAGAGGGACACTCTTTCAAGTAAATTCTGATGCGTGTTGCCCCATACTAAAACTCCATAATTCAAATGAGGCAATATTAACGACGAATATAACATAAGTAATGTTTTTTGAGGAATATGAAGTTTCGATCTATTAATAACACCTGTATTACGCGATATTATATTACAAATATTATCAACATGTGATTTCCAGGAAATTTTATCATCTACAATGACCCCCATGAATTTAATATTTGATACTCTTTGTAGATGAGAATCATCTAAAACTATATTAGTGTTTAAACTATCAACAGTATTGCTGAAAATCATGTATTTCGTTTTTTGAGCATTAAGTGATAACTTATTAGCTCTAACCCAATTTGTCACTTTATTCAATTCAATGTTAATTCTGTGAACAAGAAAATCAATATCATTATGGGGAAAAATACGTTAGTATCATCTGCAAAATGAATAAAAGAGAGATCATCAGATACACGACAAAAATCATTGATATAAATAATGAACAATAACGGCCCAAAAAGACTTCCCTGTGGGACGCCACATTTGACTTCTCTGATAACTGAATCATTGTTTTTAATTGTAACAAATTGTTTTCTATCGAACAAATAACTCTTGAACCACTCCAAGGCCTTCCCACGTACTCCATAATGCGATAATTTATGAAGTAAAATGTCATGATTGATGGTGTCGAAGGCCTTGGAGAAGTCCAAGAAAATACTAACTAAATGAGAATGATTATCGATGGCATGAACTACTCTATCAACGAAATATAAAAGAGCATGCGAAGTACTATGTTTCTCACGAAAACCAAACTGATAGTTCGTAAAAACTTCATGTACCTTTAAAAAATTGCTCATTCTCTTATAAATAAGTTTTTCTAAAACCTTAGAAAGTGAAGACAATAATGAAATTGGGCGATAATTACTGACTTCAAGTTTATCACCTTTCTTAGAGGGATCGTATAGTTCTGGTTGAGACCTAATTTCAGGTTTCTAACTTTTTTTGATGAAATAATGGGAAACCTCTTATGAAATATGAAAGAGCATGCAATTCCAAGAGGAATTCAACATTTATTTGATGAAAATTGGTTTTGAAATGGCTGAGATATCCAAAATAGAGCGATTCTAATAAGTGTGGGACCCACACTTTATTACGATCGCTTTGTTTTACTTTGTTTTTGGATGTTTCAGTAGTTCCAAACCCGATTTTCATCAAATAAACTTTGAATTCCTCTTAAAATAGTATGCTCTGTACTATTTCAAAAGTGTTTTCTTGGTATCTTGCAAAAAGTTAGAAGCCCAATTCTAATCTCCACCAATACTGTACTATCCCTTTAAATACTGGTATTACTTTAACCAATAATTCATTTTATCCGGAAACACACCGTTGAGGATTGACAAATTAAATATATGAACAAGTGGATCAGCAATCGAGGAAATAACACCCTTAAGTATGAAATTATCTATCTCATCATAACCAGAACTTCGTTTGTTCTTAAAACAGAAAACTATATCAATAAATTTTAAATCTATTAGTTGGTGTAAAAAATATGGAATCAGAGTTGCGCTGACCTAAAAATTCAGTAAAATAAGTTTCTGTTGCAGGAATAGTTTGAGCATAATTTTCACCTATTTTTGAAAAATAGGAATTGAAAATATTTACAATATGAGGAGAGTCATTAATCACTTCATCATTCACTTTAATTTTATCAATGTCAGAGTGTTTACTCGGAACATTTATGGCCTGTTTCAGAATTTTCCAAGTATTTTTCATATCAAACCTATATCTCGAGAATTGCTTGAAGTAATATCTTTTCTTTTGAGAACGTAAAATCATTGTGAGATTATTTTTGTATGATGTATATCTATTTTTCGATTGCTCAGTTTTTTCCAACTTATACTTATAATACAAACGATTTTTCCTATTAATTGAACGAAGGATTGACTTTGAGATCCAAGGTAATCTGGGTGTTTTTTATAGTCTGTTCTATTTTTTTGTTGTTTTGGAATTACATCATCTAAATGATGATTAAATATTTCCATGAAATTATGAAAAGATATATTGATATCATCGCTGCCAAACACTCCTGACCAGTCAGCATTCTCGAGAGCCACATCAAAACTAGCTAGCTTTTCGGGTGAAACTCTACGACTAAACAAAGGAAATGACAGAGGTTTAATATAAGATGATGTTTTAAGAGTAAAATAAGTCATTATTGGAAAATGATCAGTCATATCTGAAAGAATTATGAAAGAATCGGAGAGGGGTAAAATATTACCAAAAAAGTTGTCAATGAGGGTGGCAGAACGATCTGTAATACGTGTAGGTTTGGAGATAAGCGGGAGAAAGGATGAGGATAGAAGTGTGTGAATAAAATCACTAGAGATATTGTCATGCTCAGACTTCAGCAAATCAATATTAAAATCGCCGAGCAAAAAGCAATCCTTATTTCTGAAAACATGTGAATTTACCAAATCTGAGAAATACATTAAAAAATCATTGGCGTTTGAGTTAGGAGGTCTGTATACAATGCCTACCATAAGATTTCTACATCCTGGATGAGAATTTCTATGAACAAAGATTCAACAACATTGTCCATTCTAGAAATACCTTCATGGACAATAGTTTCAAAGCAACATGATATATACAATGCAACACCCCCACCATTCTTATCAGGCCTATTATTAACAAATAAATCGTAACCATCGATTGCAAAAGAATTTCCTGCATTGGAAGTCAACCATGTCTCACTTAATCCGATAACCGATAACGACTGACTTTCATCAGATTCTAATTAAAACTTTAAATCATCAAAATGTTTATTCAAACTCCTTATATTTAAGTGTAATACAGAAAACGTATCCTCAGAGAAGTTGTGAATCATATCTTTGTATTGATTCACTGTGATATAATTGCACAACATATTTTGAGTGGGATCATTACTAAAATCATGAGGCAATTCACTAGCTGCTGTATTCAGGCTTTCGGTAACAAAATCATCATAAGGGGTGGGTCGTGTGTTGGTTAGCCCAAATTCGAATCCGAGACCTCCGGATTGCTGGCCCGGTGCTCTACTGACTGAACGATAGAAAGCACTAGTTCAGTATTCGTCCAAGAAACCCTAAATTATTTGTGCTCGAATGATCAGAAGCTATAGCAGTGTGTTTCTATGTGACAAACAAGTACGCACTTGAACCTGGCACAAATCCGAAGATAATTCAACGTTGGGATTTATTGCGAGGGGTCACCGAAGTGATGCAGCTCTTTGAGTATGGGATGCAAACTACTGTATGAAATCCCAATTGCTTTGTTCAATTTTTCACTAATGATTAATAATATTCATTCCTGGTCAGTTTTTCTGTTTGCGATTATTAATTTCATATAAAAAACATGTATCGACTCATGAAATTACTCGGTTGTGGAGCTGTCGATGATTATACTAGCGCATGTCGAGTCGTTAAGAAAATCAGAAAAAGCTCCGCATAATAACTTAAATCTCAAAGTATTTCAAATTGACATGACCATTAATAATAATTCTACTATGATTCTGTCAGTGAAACATCATATCAGTTGCCATGGTAACAGCATGGGGAAATGGCACAAAATACCAAACTCTACAGAAATGTTTTGTAGAAACATTGCAACTCGTGACCCGCTGCAACAAAAGGGGAGAACAATTTTCTGAAAATGACATGACATTATTTTCTTACTCTTCCACTTGAATATCGCATATTACATGACTCATAAAAGTTCTCCGTTGCGGAGATATCTATGGTTTTATTAGCGCATGTCGAGTGGTTAAGAAACCAGTGTTTCGAGAAATTCGCCTCAAAAGTTCTCCTTCCGACGCTATCATAATCAAGAGGAAGCCAGGCAGTTTTCACCGTTTGACAATAGAGTTTACGCTCCTTGTAATCTCCGCGATATTCATTCAAGCTTAGCCCTAGCGGTCTACGCACGACCAATCAGTAACCAGGATGCCACGCACTTACAAATGAGATCACTACCCCGTTGCTAGGGGCTGAGTCTCGCTGCGGTGCTAAAATATCCACATCTTCGGACGCGTTTCTACTCCGTTGAAAGCCGGAAAATTATGGCCCAGAAAAATGTTATTTTCTTGCCTTTTCTTTGATCATTAATAGCTTCGCAATTTCGGCAGAGAATAGAAGATACATCACACTACAAAATTATGTCACAAAATCCTTACGTTTTGACGAATTTTGATGCTCTGACTTCGAACTCGATTTTCTTGGCTCACCCGTCAGCACTTTAGGATCCTTTTCGGCCGTGATTTGGCAAAACAAAGCATCTGAAAATTTGTGGTTTTTCAGGTTTTTAGCTTATTAGATAAAATACGCCATTTTTTATCATCTGTCAAAATTTCAGCTCTGAAAGTGATATCAATTTTTAGAAAAATGCATTTGAACTTCAGCGATTTTTCAAAATAAGTCCAAATAATTTGGCAAAACAACGTAACTTACGTTGTTCTGCCAAAACAGTTGCTGTCCCTGAATCTCATTTGAGCTTCCGGTTTTTCTGGCAGAATAACGCATCTTCTTTGTGTGACATGGCAGAACAACGTAACTGCTGCAGTTACGTTGTTTTGCCATGTCACACAACGAAGATGCGTTGCCTCGGACTGATCTGAACCGCCGCCCTGTGCGCGAGACCATTCGAAAAGAAGTGGATGACATGCAGTAACTGCCGAGTACCAAAACGCAGATACGTTGTTTTGCCAAATCACATTCCCTGCGCAGGATGATGCGCAGAGAGGCTTCACGCTGCACGTTGCAGATACGTTGTTCTGCCTTGCTACAGCCGAGTACCAAAATGCAGATACGTTGTTTTGCCAAATCACATTCCCTGCGCAGAATGATGCGCAGAGAGGCTGCACGCTGCAGATACGTTGTTCTGCCTTGCTACTGCTCAGTGCGAGGTAAGATACATTGTACGTTGTTCTGCCGTGCTACTGCCGTGGTGCGCAGAACAACTTGCGTTGTTTTGCCAAACCACACACGTGGTGCGAAGTTTGGGTGTTTTGGCAAAACAACGTATCTACAAAAAATCTTTGATATTTTGAACAAAAAAGCTCTTTTTGACTTAAATTCTGACTAGATACTAGAAGAATGATAGAAGCCATATTTTTGAAAAAGTTTCTTGGAAAATTAATTGACTGGAGAGAAATGGGAGCAATTCTAGTACTCTGAGGCTTCAAAATCTGAAATCGCGAATATCTCGAAAGTACCAAACTGCAGATACGTTGTTTTGCCAAATCACGGCCGTTTTGTTGTAGTGGGTCAAATATACTATATGCCATTTACGTGATTGTGTTTATTAGGTTGATTTCAAAAAGTAACTAAGGTTGCCAAAAAGTGGTCAAGCTAGTTAATTGACTTTCATACCATTCTAGAACGTGAATCTTCAACAACAACAGAGAGAAAAAAGCAAACAAACCACAAAAAAAAATAATGTAATAAACAATAATTTTTCCGAGCCCGAAAAATGACTACTCGGTAATTACGTTGGCTGAATTCAAACGTTGAAAATTCGAAGTTGTTTGCCTTGAAATTGAATTGAAATGTGTCCTCTATGTCCATAGGACGATATTCAACGTCTTTTAGCGAGCTCGAAATTGAATGCCAACTTTGACTCGTTAATTGGAAGGCTTTCTCTCTCACGAAATTAGATAAAATGGAACCTAAAGGGAATTACATGATACCGATTTGAAATGTCAAAGAATTAAAATGAACTATAAGAGTAGAGTGTCGACGACATGGGCTCGTATTTAAACACATTTTCATTGATTTCAATGCATGTCTCATTAAATTGGGTGGAAAATGTATACCAATGACTAAAAGAACATGCTCTACTACTTTTTGTATCTTTGACCCCCTGCACATATATTATGTTTTCATTCTTTATGCTTCATAGGACTTCATTGGAATTGACGTTGGACACATTGACGAATCAAGACTGTTGCTGCGGGTGTGACACGTCCCTGCAACCTTCCTTAAAGGGAAAAAACAATCTGGTTATGGACTATGACAATAAAAAGGTGATATTTCACAATGATGGGGAATAAAAATATGACATCTTTAAAAGGGCACGAATGGTCTGACGGAAGCAATTCACTGTATTTAGCTTGTGAAAATGGACAACTCACAGATACCAAAATTCTTGTCGGCAGGGGTGCAGACGTGAATATTGTCAGAAAAAACGGTGTTACACCGTTACATGTGGTATGTGCAAATGGACATGAAGACGTTGCACGTTATCTCGTTCAACGAGGAGCTGACGTGAATGCAGCTGACCAAAACGGTGTCAACCCCCTCTTCCTTGCCTCTAGGGAAGGACATCAAACTGTTGTTTCCGACCTTTTAAACCATGGAGCTGATGTGAACGCAGAAACAATTGAAGGTGAAAGTTCCTTGTATATCGCATGTAGAAATGGACATCTCGCAGTTACCAAAATCCTCGTCGACAGGGGAGCAGATGTGAATTCCTCCGATGAATCTGACATTACACCTTTACATAGGGCATGTGAGAATGGACATGGAGAAGTTGCGCAATTTCTTCTTGAGCAAGGAGCTGACTTAAATGCATCTGATAAAAACGGTTTCAATCCCATCATTCTAGCATCTATGAAAGGACACCATAAAATTGTTTTCAATCTTGTAGATCATGGAGCTAATATAAATGCAGTACCGGTTAACTATAACAATATAACACCATTACAGTATGCAAGTATCAATGGACATCTACAAACAGTGCGCTGTCTTGTTGAACACCAAGCTGATGTTAATATTGCTGATAACAAAGGTTTAACTCCCCTCATCCTTGCATCTACAACAGGGCAAAAAAGAATTGTTTCCTATCTTTTAGATCATGGAGCTGACGCTAACGTACTTTCCAATAATGGTGATAATTCGTTACACAGTGCATGTAAAAATGGGCATCGTTCAGTTGTCGAAGATCTGATAGACCACGGGGCTAGTGTCAATGCAGTAACCACTGACGGTCACAGTTCGTTGCATCTTGCATGCAAAGAGGGACATCTCACAGTAGCCAAATTCCTTGTTGACAGGGGAACAGATGTGAATACTAGAGCGAAAGACGGTTCTACACCGCTAATGGATGCTAGTTTGAAAGGACATCTGGAAGTTGCACAATATCTTCTTAAAAAAGGAGCTGACGTAAATGCAGCTGATGAAAAGGGTTTCAGTCCACTCATCGTTGCATCTCATGAAGGATACGAAAATATTGTTTCACACTTGATAGACCTTGGAGCTGATGTACATGCAGTAAATTATGTCCATGTTAGTTCGTTACATTTTGCCTGCCAAAGTGGACATCTCACAGTTGCCAAAATCCTTGTTGACAGGGGAGCAGATGTGCATGCTAGGGCGAAAAGAGCTTCTACACCGCTTCATCTTGCTAGTTTAAATGGACATCTAGAAGTTGCACAATATCTTCTTGAACAAGGAGCTGTTGTAAATGCAGCTAATGAAAATGGTTTCACTCCCCTTATGGTTGCATCTCAGGACGGACATGAAAACATAGTGTCATTCCTAATACACAATGGAGTTAATATACACGCAGTAAACCATGAGGGTTATAGTTCTTTACATTTTGCATGTAAAGGTGGACATCACAATGTAGCCAGAATCCTTGTTGACAGGGGAATAAATGTAAATTATACAACGGATAAACGTTCTACACCATTATATTTTGCTAGTTTGAAAGGACATCTGGAAGTTGCACAATGTCTTCTTGAACAAGGAGCTGACGTAAATGCATCTGATGCAGAAGGTTTCAATCCCCTTATCCTTGCATCTCTGAAAGGATTCCATACTCTTGTTTCTCAGCTTTTAAACCATGGAGCTGATGTGAACGCAAAAACCTTTGACGGTGAAAGTTCCTTGGATAAAGCCTGTGAAAATGGACATCTTACAACTGGTAAAATTCTCGTAGACAGGGGAGCAGACGTGAATTCTTCCAGTAAAGATGGTATCACTCCTTTACAAAGAGCATGTGAGAAAGGACATGTAGACATGGCACGCTATCTTGTTGAAAAAGGAGGTGACGTAAATACTGGTGATAAAACAGGTTTCAACCCTTTATTTCTTGCATGTCTGAAAGGGCACCACGGCGTTGTTTCATACCTTATAAATCATGGCGCTAATGTTGATGCAGTATGTACTGACGATCACAGACCTCTGCACGTTGCATGTGTCAATGGACATCTCGCAGTTGTGAAAATCCTTGTTGACGTAGGGGCAGATGTGAATACTGAAGCCAAAGACCGTGTTACTCCGCTATACTATGCTAGCGCGAAAGGACATGCAAACGTCGCTGACTATCTTGTCGATAAAGGAGCTGACGTTCTGGCAGCTGATAAAAAAGGTTCCACTGCTCTCATCCGTGCATCTGGGAAAGGATACGAAAACATTGTTTCACTACTAATAGACCATGGAGCTAATGTTAATGCAGCAACCATTGACGGCACAAGTTCGTTGCATGTCGCAAGTGACAATGGACATCTTACAATTGCCAAAATCCTTGTCGTCAGGGGAGCAGACGTTAACTCATCAACGAAAGCTGGGGTTACGCCTTTACAAAACGCATGTAAAAACGGACAATGTGAAGTATCACACTATCTTCTTGAACAAGGAGCTCAAGTAAATGCAGCCGATAAACAAGGTTTCAGTCCTCTCATCCTTGCATCTGTCAAAGGACATCAAAGTCTTGTTTCTCATCTTGTAGACCACAGAGCTGACGTGAATTTAACAACGATTGATGGGGAAAGTTCCTTGCATAATGCATGCGAAAATGGACATAACGCAATTGCCAACATCCTTGTAGATATGGGAGCAGACGTGAATTCTGTAACGAAAACTGGTGTTACACCATTGCAAAACGCATGTAAGAATGGACATATAGAAGTTGCACATTACCTTGTTGAAAAAGGTGCTGACGTGAATACTGCAGATCAAACAGGTTTCAACCCCCTATTTCTTGCATGTCTAAAAGGGCACGAAGCAGTTGTTTCATGCCTAATCAATCACGGAGCTGATGTGGATGCAGCAGCCATTGACAATCACAGACCTTTGCATGTTGCATGTTTGAATGGACATGTAATGGTTGTCAAAATCCTTGCTGACAGGAGAGCAGATGTGAATGCGAAAGCGAAAGATGGCGTTTCATCACTATATTATGCTAGCGCAAAAGGACATCTACAAGTTGCTCATTATCTCGTTGAACAAGGAGCTGACATTCAGGAAGCTGATGAAAAGGACTCCACTGCCCTCACCCGGGCACCTAAGAAAGGATTCGAAAGTATTGTCTCATACCTAGTAGACCACGGAGCTGATGTGAATGTGACAACCATTAACGGCACAACGTCGTTGCATATCGCATGTGACAAGGGACATCTCACAATTATCAAAATCCTTGTAGACAATGGAGCAGATGTGAATTCTGCAACGAAAAATGGTGACACACCTTTACAAATCGCATGTAAAAATAGAAATAAGGAAGTAGAATGTTATCTTGTTGAAAATGGAGCAGACGCAGATAAAGATAATGGAAAGGGTTTCAATCCACTCATTGTTACATCTCAGGAACAGTACGTAGATATAGTTTCACACCTAGTAGACAATGAAGCTGAAACTCTTGTAAGTACGGGAGCAGACATGAATTATGCAACAAAAGATGGAGTTACAACTTTACAAAGAGCATGTATGAGCGGACAAATTGAAATTGCAAACTATCTCCTTGAACAAGGGGCTGACCCAAATGAAGCAGATGAAAAGGGTTTTAATGCCTTTATTATTGCATCTATGAAAGGATACAAAAGTCTTGTTTCTCACATGCTTCACCATAGAGGTGACGTGAATGCCGCAACCAACGAGGGCAAAAGTTCGTTGTATTTTGCATGCGAACATGGACATCTCACAATTGCTAAAATCCTAGTGGACAGGGGAGCAGACATGAATTCTGCAACAAAAAATGGTGATACATCTTTCCAAATCGCATGTAAAAATGGAAATAAAGAACTTGCCTGTTATCTTCTGGGAAAAGGAGCTGACCAGCTGACGTAAGTACTGCCGAGGGGAACAAATTTCACCTCCCCCTCCTCCCCAATCCCGCTTTTTCATGCGTAATTTAACGTGAAAGTGATGCCAATGCAGTGTTTATTAACGATTCACGTTACTTGCCTATTGCGTGTGCACATGAACATCTTGAAATTTTCAAAATCCCTGCTGACAAGAGAGCAGATGTAAATGCTATCGCGTTACAGATGGCTAGTTCGAAAGGACATCTAGAATCTTAGCTGTACAATATATCCTAATGGTCATCCTGACGATGTACACGATCTGGTTAAACAAAGAGTTGACGAAATGCTGCTAATGAAAGAGTGTTCATTTTGTTTTTATCCACTGAAACTATGAAAGGACACCAACATAATTATTGTTTTCCAACTTTTAGACCAGGGATGTGGCATAAATGTGTTGAAAAAAAGTTTACACAGCTATTTTCTTAGTCTTCTTTAACGATCGTCGTTTCTTATTTTTTTTAATGAAAAAAGCAGAAATCGGTGTCAAAAGGTTAATGTTGTCTTTAATACATCCTTACACATCCTAATCCAGAAAGATTTCGAGTTCCTAACAATCATCGTTGGCAGCGGTGCTAATGCCAAGACTTCTTCAAGAGATGGCATTATATCATTTTACAAGAACTTGACGTTTCCATTGACGCACCCTTATGGACTGCTGCTGCAGACAGTCTTCCCACCATTGTGAAATATCGCATAAGCAAAGGTTTCGAAATGAATGACTCAACAACATTAATGGTCTTACAGACCTTCATAATCACAGACATATTAACAAAGAACTTTACTCTTCTTACTTTAACACTTGATGAAATGTATCTTTGTTTAGGTTTCAATCTGTAAATTATCGGGTATGGAACTAACACGGCTTTAATATATATTCAACTTTCTAAACAAACAATGTTATTACAGTGAAAAGGAGTAGCAAGATGTAGTCAATTGTTGTTGCGATATTTTATCCAGGCAAGCGTCAAGTTGACATTGATGTAGATTGGATTTTTTTTTTTGTCCTCTCTACTGTGAATTTTTTGTTGAACGTCGCAGTTGTTAATGTACCTGGCCATATTCTTGCATTTTCGGATTATAATTACTTGTACTTGTGATATATGTGAATGCTTTATTGCATTTGCTTAAGAAAAGAAGCATTTGAAGTCGCTGCTTTGATTCATAAATGACGATGCGACGTGAACTTAATAAGGTAATGATCTAATTAACTAGCTAATCTTTTTATTCTTTTTGACTCACCTTTTTTGTGGAGCAGGTGTGTTGTAAAGTTGGCTCTACTGTGTGTGTTCTACTGTGTGTCAATGATTGTATCCAAGCTTGTGAGCTCCATGACAGACATGCGCAGCTCATAAGGTATTTGTCTTGTTCTTGAGTGTTTCAATACGTATATATGAGATGGACTCTAATATTACTATTCTGTCGACTAGACTTAGGGGAAGGGTTAAACCTTTATTGTTAAAGTTCGATAAAGCGGAAAGCGCCTTGTTACTGCAAGAAATCATTTGTTTATACATCTGTATCAAGTAGAGTTTGTTTATTTTTTTAGGAACTGACTTGAAAGTACAGCTTCACTGTTTGAAATAATTTCCTCATTTCTACACGCTATGCTTTGTTGGGCGTGCTGCCTGTCATTTGTTTTATCACAGAACTAGTTTTGTACTGCTTTAATACGTTACATAATATTATCGGAATAAGACATGCAAATTCCTGCATAAATATGTAAATAGCATATACTTGTTTTACTGACCTAGACAGAGCATGTAACCTACAAAAAATGACATCCAGAAGAAGCACTCCACAAACAATTTCAATTTTCAAAACAAACACTGTCTTTGTAGCGGGAAGAAGAAATGAGAAGTAGTCAGATGTTGTCGCGGTATTTTATCAAGGCCAGCAGTCAAGTTTTGAAGTTGATACTGGTGTAAATTTCATGAATTATTTGTCCTCTGTACTGTGAATTCTTCAATGAACGTCGCAATAGTTACTGTGTGATACCATGTTATTACATTATCTGACAATGAATAAATGTACTTGTGATGTAGGTGAATATTTGCATTGTTTGTTGCATTTTTTTTTTTAAGAAAAGAAAGATTTGAAGTCACAATTTTGATTTATGAATGGCAAGGTAATTTTTACTTTTAAAAACACAAATTCATGCCGAAAAGCTCACATGTTAGTAGAAACATTGATTCCCTGTTCTTCAGAGTGTATAACGATCCAATGTTGGTGTATTAGATACAGAATATTTGGTTCGGTGTAAAAATGGCAGAGGTAAAAATGGCAGGGGTAAAAATGGCAGAAGTAAAAATGGCAGAGGTAAAAATGGCAGAGGTAAAAATGGCAGGGGTAAAATGGCAGAGGTAAAAATGGCAGAGGTAAAAATGGCAGAGGTAAAAATGGCAGAGGTAAAAATGGCAGAGGTGAAAATGGCAGAGGTAAAAATGGCAGGGGTAAAAATGGCAGAGGTAAAAATGGCAGAGGTAAAAATGGCAGGGGTAATGTCAGAGGTAAATAATTATGTCAGTGGTAAAAATGTCAGAGGTAAAGTTGTCAGTTGTCGAAATGTCAATGGTCAAAATGCTAGAGATAAAAATGCCATTGATAAAAATTTAGTCGTTGAAATGCAAGAGGACGAGGTAAAAGTGACAATTTTTTTTTCTTCATGTTTCTGACACCTTTCTCGCAATACGCGCTTTTCGTGCCATCTGAAATAAAGCACGGGGGAGACCGGGGAGAGATGGGACAAGAGAAATATGGGACACTCATGTAACTTGAAAAATGCTTGGCCAGTCAACAATCCAATTATATCAGTAAAAAGATGAGCCGCGGTACACCAGAAAATGGACATATCAACCATTATACAGCTCTACAGGTATCTTGTCAGTAAAATATCAAACTTACTTCAGATCTGGTAGGTCCTATACTATGTTAATAGGTATTTTGATATTAGTGTGCAAACTTCTGAAAAATAAAATTGCTTGATAACAGACATGCAGGTATGAACAATTGGCAGGGATTTTTTACTGTTTCTGTTTCCACTGGGAGAAATTTAATAGGGCAGTGTTACATTTCTCCCCGCGGCACATGTAAATCCTACTTTGGTCATGATGGTTATCCAATTTCTCTCCATTGTCTCATTTCTCCCCTCTTGATGTCCCATTCCCCAAAAATTAGGGGCTAAACAAATCATTAATTACACGAAAATGTTTTATATATAAAGGGGTATCACTAAATACTCTTAGTGGGGCAGCTTAGCAAACCTATCGTGCATTTTGTGGTACAATCACCAAATTTGGCACAAAATGTACATTAACATATTGCAAACATTTTCAGATATTGGGCCACTTGGAATTCTCTCTTTATGTCCACCATATTGAATTTCAAAATGGTCGCCATTTGAAATCTACAGTTGCGATTATCTCAGGGTCTAATGGTGCTATTGACCTGATTCTGGTGTGTTCCGGGATTTACGCCTATGCTTTGGGGCAACAGCTAAGTTTGAGAGGTATCAAACATTTACATTTTTTCGCCTGCGGATTCTTTCAACAATAATTGAAAGAAATCCAATGGCAAACTATCGGTTTTTACTCTCACTAGAACAGTATATTGCTAATGTTCGTCTCCAGTTTTAATAGGCATAAGTTTGTAAAATGTCCACAAAGTGTTCATTAAACTTCGAGATATTTGTTTTTGCGCCATGTGATACTTGAACAATGCAATAAATTTTTTTTCCAAGAGCTTACTTATGTCTGCCGATACATCTGCTGTAGTTTTTTTTTTTTTTTTGCGTTTTGTATTTTTACTTCTACATTATGTCGCGATCAGGCCTTGTGAGATAAATAGGCTCCTACGAAACCTGAATGTGAGACAATAACAAATAGAACAGGTGACAATTTAGCTGTTTGCTTCGACTATGTCTCCTTCACTTCTTTACACTAAACAGTTCAAAAGATGAAAAATAATGACAATATACTAGCCTGGACGTGAGCGGAATTCGTTTGTGTAAGAGTGTGTATGTGAGAGTATGTACATGTGTATATCTGCGTATAGAAGCATATGTTTATACCAAAAGTGGGTTCATGCGTGTGTGTGTGTGATAACTTCATTGGGCGAAACAACGTAGGATTATACAGTTTAAGGTCTTTGCAGCATTGTTGGAACCCCCTTATAATGATAGATAACATTAATAATAATGATAATAATAATAATAATAATAATAATAATAATAATAATAATGAATAATGAAAATAATTTCCCATAGCCCTACTAGGCTCTTAGCTGGTTTATCATTCCTCTGAACAGACAGATTACGCCACTGCACTTGAATCAAACTCAGAATGAGAGTGCTCTAATCTTTTTAAAACATAATTCAATAAACATTCTTCAAATCTGCTGTTTGGATTTGATAATTCGATAAATACAGTTTGCCCTGGCTAGGTTATCATTCAAAACCTCTTCATACGCTTATCTCTGACGAAATCGCTCTCATTACTTCTGACATTACAATACCACTGCCATTTTTACCTCTGCCATTTTTACCTCTGCCATTTTTACCCCTGCCATTTTTACCTCTGCCATTTTTACCTCTGCCATTTTTACCTCTGCCATTTTTACCTCTGCCATTTTTACCCCTGCCATTTTTACATCTGCCATTTTTACCTGGCACCGAATATTTACCAGTAGTAAAACAAACAAACTTGATTTACATGCTTCTTGGGCTTACAAATCCTAGTCAAAGATTACGAGCGATGGTGACTGCGTGGCCCATACAACTGCTTGAATTTTCGAAATGAGATTTAAAAAAAAAAACCACAGACACAAAAATACATATTCTTTTTTATGTCATTGATGTCCGATGTGAAATGGACTATAAACTAGCATTCAGAAATTCTATTCATTTAATGGGAGGAATTAATCTAATGTATTCCCACCTTCCTGTCTACTAGATGCATTATTTCCTTATTCATTCCAGTACAGTCTTCGCTAAAAAGATAATATATATTACATTATGTATATGTATATGTATATTATGCGCAATTAATGTCGAGAAAGCGATAAAATCCAACCCCATTAACTACAAATCGTTCATGCTTCCCTGTTTTTTAACGCAACTTCAAAGTTTGTGTGTGTTGTTGTTTTTTTTTTCTGTGAGAGACTCAATTGACATGAACACAACGTTGCCTTCTTTTTGTCGTCATTTTCTCCTGCTCAATATGTGAAGCCGTTCTTGCTCTTCCTATTATTTCATAATTCCGTATATTTCTATGTATCTTTGGTCCTGCAGAATTATTTCTTTCCATTATATGTTCATTATGTTTATGTTCAGTAAAGATATTCAGTTGTCATGTATGCACACACCCTGCTTTGACGAGTGAAGAAAAGAAAAAAAAAAACATACAGTGTCTTTCGTTTCAGTATTTCTGCATACAAAATTACACCGCCCAGTGAAATCTAAGTGATGAGGTTACATAATGTAAACGTTAAACAGAGATATAGACGGTGTACAAATACACAATTTTCCCTTATCAAAGAAAACAGTCTATCCGTGGTTGTTCTTTAAGTCAATTAATGTGTGAATGCACCTGAATCTATAAGTTTGGGGCTTCATCGAATTTCCTGCACGAATCGTGTCATCTTTTAAAGTGAGCTTTACTTTAAAGTCCTGCACGTAACACAATACAAATAAGCGTCTTTTCTTTCAGTAAAGGTGAGAAGATTGTAAAATCCAGTGGAATCTAAGAGTTGGATATAGGCTTACACGTTAAAAACATTTAAACATAGTATTTGACAAATTTGATAAACGCGGCCTGTTCCTGTAGAATCTTATGACTTTCTTAAACACTCGCAACGTTATCACTGCGGGATGGCATGTATATCATACGGCTGCTTTCAGGAAGTCTTTATAAACACTTATAAGCAGTAAATGTGTAATGTTAACTGTCTTGTAAAATTTGACAAATTCAACACATTCATTTAGTGAGTATGCTGGCAGGAGAAATATTTTGCCCTTTAGAGTAGACTTTGTACCTCTAAAAAATTCAATCCTGAATTTAAATATGATTATCACTCTTCAATATTTTTCTCTGTACACTAAATTAGATAACATATATCATACCGAGCTTGAAATAATGCTAAGGTATTGGTATTTGTGCGTAAGGTGTATTCAGCTACTCTCGGTTACTTCTCCTTGACATGGCACCTAACCATCTGTTTGCAGTGCGATCATTGTGCCTCCATCTTCAAATCATCAATCAATTTCATATTTTTACTAGTTAACCCACTATGACATATAAATATGCTTTTACGGGTTATTTAAGCTTGTGTTAGCAGACATGTGAGCTCATTCTTTCACACTACTGTAACAGTATGTTACACCTATATTTGTTGATCTGCTGATGTTATCAATTATTGTATAGTTAAACACAGATTTCTTCGTTGGTTACAGATCTTGATTTCCGTATACAAGTATATCAAAATGTGGAACAATGGCTTCCCTAACATCATTAAAGCTTTTTTTTTATGTGTGTGTGTGTGTGTGTGTGTGTATGTGTAGGTCGTTTTATATCAATTGTCTATGTTCTCTTTGTACTAAAACTTTTCTTCGTCATTTCGCATTGTAATCATGTGTTTAGGTGTGATAAAAACATTCAATTCTAATGTTGTGTATATCCCTTGAAAGATTCAAAAGAAGGGTATTTTTGTAAAGCTCTGTATGACCAAAAAAAAAAAAAAAATGCATTGTCTAGTTAAAATCACTTGAGGCATGGGCTTGGTGTATGTCTGTGGCGTATATAATAAGGCCCTAAACACGATAAGACTTTGATCCTTATATTATGGTTTTATATGGGTAGAGTAACTGTATGTTATCAGTCAGTAGTGAGTAAAGGAAGTAATGTAAATAAATTTATGGCAAAAATGACTCCTTGTAGGACATGCTCTTACCTGCAAAATGGTGCGAATTGTTTATGTATCGTTTTCAACATAAATATGCATTGTTACACATTTGTTGTTACTTATTTGTGATAATAGCTCCATTTCAACTTCAGCATGAAATAAACTGCAGAAATATCAACTCTGTGCGATGAGATGCAGAAATGTGTTAAGGAAGCCATGGAAACTGGTCTGTGATACTCTTAGTATATCTTACCTACAAGTACTCATGCATCTGTTGAATAGGTCTTTGTGAATAGCATGGTGCTGCCGGTGTCTGGCGGACTTTGGTTTTTTACAGTATGTGTACAATTATTCTTGTCTATATTTGAACAAAAAAAAAAAAAAAAAAAAAAACAGCAGGAAACGTTGTAACTCATTGGGTATGTCATGTGTGTTAACATTGATAAAGCTAGTAGAGAGATTGCACTCTAATATCAATAAATATAAATAAATTTGATATCTCCCTATCTTAATTATGGGATTCTGGCGCGGGGAAATGCTTCTAAAAATCTTATCGATTTGGTATTTATTGTGCAAAAACGCGCTATTAGAATTGTAAACCACGCTGGATCGCATACGAATGAACTTTTTATGAGCAATAAAATTTTGAAAATTCCTGAGTTATTTTCTTACAACGTTTGCCTGTTTATGTTTCAATTCTCAACTGGCCAATTACCAGATGCATTTTCCAAAATGTTCACAAGAAACTATACAGTTCATGATTATCCAACCCGCCAACGTTATGCGTATCACCTTCCACGTACCCGAACAATTTTTGCGAAAAAAACTACCATGTTCACTGGACCTAAGTACTGGAATGAACTCCCTACGGAACTTACAAGCTGCACCACTTTAACCTCATTCAAACGAAAATTAAAACAATATCTTTTGAGCAGCTACGGCATGCATATTGCATAGTACTTGTTGCTCACTATTTCCTCCCTTGTCTATCTTATTTATCTTTTAGTAGTAGTCCGACGGGATCCTAACCATGTACATTATTATTCTTCTATCAGTCTGCCTGTTGCGCTCTCTAAGTTTTTATTGTTACACTCGATTGTTGAATTCTTGCGCGTGGCAGCTGTCTGTTACCATGGTCACACGGCCTGCATGGTTTAGGACCCCGCTGGAATTTGACACCTGAACTCCATTGTCCTTGTGTGTATATTTTATATTCACGACAAAATTCTTTTAGCCCACCTTCCATTTATGTATTTATGCCAATTGTTACGTCATCACTACCTCCACACTCACTTAAATCCTCACAATCTCAGTCGTTGTTCTCTCAATGTCCTTACTTGTAGTAGGTTATAGTTGCAACATGTGACCTTTCAGTGTTTTATTCTGTATTTTATATAGCAACATTTGATTTGATCTTGTTCGTTTTAATCGGATCCCCCCAATCATAGTATGGTCTAAAAATATCTGTACTTATGCTTCCCCTAATCTGATTTTACCACGGGACCTGCGGCTCTATACAAGCTTGCTTTTACGCAGGCTCCATCATATTTTTCGCATTATGATCTCAGTTTAACTCGCATGTATACAGACCTTGTGCATACCAAGACAAACTTTTGAACATTCCGGTGAAGTTCTATTTTGAATTATGTTCTGTATAGATTTCGTATCAATTTATTTTATATTGTGATATATGTGAGAAATATGAAAATGAATTGAAATGAAAATATTCACCTGTTGATGAAAGTTCTTCAGAAGTATTTTATATACATGTGTATACTTTCACAAATGAAAAGAAAATTTTACGCTGTAATGGCATCAAGGTGATATAAGTTTACATGGTCGAAACGTTCAACAAAATGGAAAGCCTTCAATCTTTTTATAGTTTAACATTAAGAAAAGTCCCTTGGTCAGTGTTCGGCAAATTGTAAATGTTCAAAACGTTGACAATTATGTTGATATGGCAAAATCGAAAATATATTAGTGTTTGGAATTCATGAAATTCAATGCACAAGTTGTGTAACTGTTGTATTCTCCACCTTGTAGTGGCATATGAAGTATGATATAATTATGTTCTGACATACCCTTGCCATAGTTCTGCATTAGTCTATGGTAATGTGTGTATTACCTCATCGTTCATCTTATCATTCTTGAAAATTTCTGTTGTCACGCATTTACAATGTATTGTTAAGAAATGTTATTCGATGTGTAATCAAACCTCTACTTAATCCCGTGTAAAACACACGTTGTTTTCAGTGAAATGCTTATTACACTCGAGTGATAATGAAGTACTCGGGACCGACAGTTTTCTTTCGTTATACATTTATCTAAATTTTGTTATGACTATCAACAAATAAGCAATGAAGATACATAGAGTTGAAGATGTTGCGGCCTACATTTTTACTTCGTTGTACCTGAAATTTCGTTATAATGGGAGCTCTGCACTGTACCGCACGACATCATACATGCACTTATGTTCTTGAATACAGCGTTTTTTACCGCATATTCTACAAAACGTATATACAGTAATCAATCTACAGAACTTGGTTTCGAAAATACAAAATATCTAGTAGCAATATCACATGCCAGCATACTTTTAAACGTGAATAGTTCATGACGATTGTGCTATGCTGTGGTCTTGTCAGAACATGCAGATAAACGGTATACTATAACATCTATTGCTTTTAATTTCATGTTTGTATGTGTTTAGTGTTAAACCACGTTTACTTTGTTCACTTTTGGATAATAAATTGGGATACTATATTTTGTCAAATATGCCTAATGTCTGAAGTTTTAAAAAAGAATGTAACATCATAAAACAAACCTGGTACTTAGTTTGTACTTTGTGTGCTCCTTATGCATGTGTGTGCATGAGTGTCTGTTTACTAATTACAATTGAGTATATGACTATAAGAACGACCCAAGTCCAATTTTTGGCCAAATTTAGTTTGACATGGGAAATTGTAGCTTATGCATGGACTCATCTTGTGTATAAATGATAAATCCTAATTACCCCCGGAAGTGCCTGAAATAAATGAGTTAAATCTTATGTAAACATGAAGGACTTGGGTCGTTCTTACATTCATATTATAGCGCCCTCTCCCGTCCTTCTCTCATCTCTATAGCAGAATATCATGTATATAAATCAAAGAACGACCCAAGTCCATATGAATCAAAGAATGACCCAAGTCCATCACACAAAATGGCCTCTCCACAATTAATGTAAATGTTAATTGTCATAATAATATATGTTCTAAATTGTTTATACAATGCTGCCTTCCCATCACAGTTAGATAGAATCACAGTTAGATAGGGTTAAAGTGATGACGTGCTAGAGGACGGACGTGTGGGTGACCTAGCTCCGCAAATTTGTTACAGTCTACATACCTATTTGGCTTACATCTAATTTGCCACATCGATTTCCCCTAAAGGACACAACTATGATACAAACGAATCAACTATGAACTCTGGAAATCGTGTAACTAAGGAATACAATCTTCGACCGAAAAACTCTGCCCCAAAAGACAGTCAAAAGGATTTCTTCCTCTTTTCTTTCACCCGGTTCCATCTCGACTCATTCTATAATGTCAGACAAGAATATTGTAAAAATGACAAATTCCTTTCAGAAAGGAGGTTGTATTGACATAATGATACTGTTTATTTTTCATTATGTGTAAGTCACACTACTTGCTAGGTCACCCCTAAGGTGTAGCATATTATTTGAATTTTTGTTTTTGTGTGTCTATGCTCTGCAATCCTGTAGATCATGTCAATAATTTCATTTCAAGCGCTCCTCTATAGTTTGTTACAGCACAACACGCACCGATGCACCTCATCGTATACACCCCGTGTATACGATGTGCACTACACTTCCCGTTGCACCATGATATGCTGCGATCACGTAATGTTATTCATTGTTAATGGATTCTGATTTTGGAATAGATGACCAACAGCTAGTCAACCACACAAGTCAGTATTTCACTATTAATGAATTTAACAGTCAATTTTTTGTCAATAAGGCAAATCAGATTTGTGCTAATTTTAGTTTAATTCATTTTAATTCAAGGAGTTTGAATAGAAACTTTGAATTGTTTGAATTATTTCTAAATTCTCTCAATGATTTTCCATTTTCCGTTATAGGAATTACCGAAACATGGTTGCACTCCAATTCCCCGGACCTGTTTGGCATTGACAATTACAATTTTATTCGTAATGACAGAAAGCATGGCATAGGAGGCGGGGTTGCCATGTATGTTAATAATCAAATTAAGTTCAGAATTCGAACAGATTTGCATATTCAAGGAGCAGAAAGCTTATTTATTGAAATTTTAAATGACAATGAGAAAAATATTATAGTTGGTACCATCTACCGTCCTCCGCAAAATGATATTCAATCTTTTTTTGACAATTTCGATCAATGTGCTAATGAAATTCTTGGAGAGAGAAAATCAATTTTTTTGATGGGAGATTACAATATAGATTTATTACAACCCACCCATTTTCATGACATATTACTTTCCAACTCACTGCATCCCCACATCAATAAACCCACCAGAATAAACAATAACACCCATAGTAAAACATTAATAGATAATATACTGTCTAATGTCATTACTGAAACCTGCATGAACGGCATTCTTTATTCAGACATATCTGATCATCTACCGATTTTTATGATTAAAGACAAATCTGTAACAACCCCAATACGCCGCCAACCCAAACAATACTTGAAAATGTATAGAAATGAAACACCACAAAATATTGATTCATTGAATCAAGATTTATTTGAAGAACAATGGGATGACGTCTTTGAACTCCAAGACGTTGATTCTTCTTATGGAATTTTTTTACAAAAATTATTAGATTATTATGACAAACATATTCCTTTAACTACCAAGAGAAATGGAAGGAAAAGAGCCCGGCATCCCTGGATTACTCAAGGTCTTATACATTCCATTCTTACTCGAAACCGTCTTTATAAGATATCTCTGAGAAAACCCACTCCTGAAAATGTGAAAAGGTATAAAATATATAGAAATAAATTAACTACTTTAATTCGAGTTTCACGTAAATCATATATTTCAAATAAACTCGAATCTAACAAGGATGATAAAAGTGCTCTTTGGCGGACTGTTAATGAAATACTCAAAAAGAAACCTATGGAATGTCCTGATAGTATTACTCATAATGATAATGTTATCACTAATCCTGACCAAATTGCAAATATTTTTAATATTTTTTTTGTTAATGTTGGTCCTTCTTTAGCAGCATCTATTCCCATAAATGATACAAAAAATTATAAAGAATATTTACCTGAAAATAATCAAAATTCTTTGTTTTTTACTCCAATTAATGAATGTGAAATTATTGATATTGTTCGACTTTTGAAATGTAGTAAATCCTGTGGGCCCGATAATTTGAGGGTGAATTTATTGAAAAAGATAATTTACCCCCTAGCAGCCCCTCTCACCCATATATTCAATTTATCCCTACTTAATGGCAAGTTTCCAGACTCTTTTAAAATCGCCAAAGTTATCCCCATCTATAAAAGAGAAAATCCATTAATGGTGAAAAATTATAGACCCATCTCATTGTTGCCTGTTCTATCGAAAATCTTAGAAAAAGCAGTTTACAAGCGTCTTTTCTCGTTTATGATTGGAAATGATATATTGAATACGAATCAGTTTGGTTTTAGGAAAGGATTTTCTACCGATTATGCCATAATCAAATCTGTCGATAATATTATTGATGCGCTTACTAAAAAAGAACATATAATTGGAGTTTTTATGGATCTTAGTAAGGCATTTGGCACTATTGATCATGACATTTTACTTGGAAAATTACAGAATTATGGCGTGAGAGGGATTACTTTGTCATGGTTCAGAAGTTATCTAAGTCATCGCAAACAATATGTTGCGTTTAAATCTAGTCACTCATTATATTCTAACGTGTCATGTGGTGTCCCTCAGGGATCTATCCTCGGACCCCTACTTTTTTTGATTTACATTAATGACATCACCAATTGCTCCCCTCGTTTGAACTTCATCTTATTTGCAGACGACACTAACGTTTTTTATTCTCATAAGGATATTGCAACACTGATTGATACACTTAATATGGAATTAGGTAATATTTCGAAATGGTTTAGAAGTAACAAGCTTTCATCGAATATTGATAAAACATGTTTTATACATTTTCATACTCTTCAATCCCAACCCACCCTTCCCAAGAGTATTTATATTGATGGTATAAACATTGCTGAGAAACACTCAACCAAGTTTCTAGGAGTGACCCTAGATAGCAATTTAACTTGGAATACTCATGTGCAGAATATTACTACAGCAATATCTAAAACAACTGGTGTTTTAAGGAGAATAAAGTATTTGATTAATGATCAAACTTTAATAATGTTATATAACACTTTATTTTTACCATATGTAATGTATTGCAATATTGTATGGGGCAACTGTAGCAAAAGTAAATTAAATACAATTTTTATTCTTCAGAAAAAGGCTCTTCGTATATGCACACACTCAAATTTTTTGGCTCACACCGATCCTATATTTCATCGCCTAAAAACTTTAAAAGCCCATGACATACATATATATCTAACTGCTATATTTATGTATAAACACACTCGAAATTTATTACCATTTTTTCATAATGCCTTAGTAACCAATGATCATATTCATTCATACCCAACCCGTCGTTCCCATGATTTTCATTTAAGTAATCCAAAGCTTTTACTTGCTCAAAAATCGATTAGACATCACGGTCCGGATACATGGAACACTCTTCCTGAGGAGTTAAAACAGTGTGCCTCCTTGTTTTCATTTAAAGCAAACTTAAAGAAGCACATTTTATTACAGTATACTTCAAATACAAATTAAAAACAAATAATTCATATGATTAATGTTGGTCTCCCAAATAGCAACATCGCATACCGTTCCCTCTTTCAGCAAACCAATTCGATTATTCTACATTCCAGCATATCTGCCCTTCTGCACTTCCTAGCACTTGCACGCACATCCACCACCATCACGTTTTTCCCCTGCTATCTTCGCAGCAGAATTTGTATTGTATTGTAGTATTACGAAATTAGTATACGTCCCTACTTTTTCCTCTGGCCGGCCATCTTTTCAAGCTATGCTTACAATGGCGGCCTTCTGCATTATCGCTCCATAATTATAATTGTTGTAATCCCCGCTGCATAGACATGCATACTGTATATTGTATCATTAATTACCTTTTATATCTTTGTTTACGCAAGTCAAACGACTCTGTTTTACATGAATCTATTTTGTATATTTCCCACATGTTCATGGTCATGTGCCTTATGTATATTGATTTGCTGATTGATTTGCTGATTTGCAGAAAATAAAGTATCTATTAAACAAACAAACAAAACAAACAATATTATTGGACAAATAAAAAAAATGAAGTTTTTTTTTAAGTTTACTTAAAATGGTCATCCATGGACTTGGGTCGTTCTTATATTCATATACTCAATTTTAAGTAACCCTAATTGGAGAGAGCACAAGAAATTATTATCAGCTCCCTCTATCTTTTTACAAATTTGACACGTAATAACAGTGAAGATGCGCATGTATTTTGCTTTAGCTATTCCCACTTTCCATGAATTTTATCGTCCTTCTGTAATGTTTTCATCGATATTCCGACAAAAGAAAATGCTCAGATCAGATTAATCTTTAAAATGCAACAGCTTGCTTATAGTTGAAGAGGTCTATACCTGTGGACTCCCGTTAAGAGTTGTGGCCTATACTTTTTTTTTTACTTCGTTTTAACCGGGATTTCGTTACAACCATGCAACGGGAGTGCATGGTATCTCCTGTTATAAAATTGGTTCAAGAATGTAGCCAATTGGAAGCGCTGAAATGAGTCACGCGTGCGTGCATTATTTTCTTCAGGTAAGCACTAAAAAGAGTCTCTCTTCCACCTCCCTGGCCTGACGTACGTCACAATGTTTTACACTAGCAGTGCGCACTCAATCAGTTGTTACAAGTGCGTCACGCGCTACTATACGCGCTGTCAATCTTGTAAACAACTTCTAGTTCGGGCCGCGGGCTGCCACAACAGCCGGCGGCCTTTCTTGTGCATAACAGTACGTGGCGTACGTATTCTCTTATACGTACGTACAGTACTAGGTGAGTGTGCGGGATTTCCGAGTGCGACGTGCGTAAATGTTTGGGACGAACATCTTCGGACATCTTGACTTTTGAGCGAGTGCTACATGTAGCTGACTGGTATTGACCCACAAAGGTACGTGAATAATGCTGTTAGTTTTCAACCCATTTTATAAAACTAATGATGCACAGGATTATTTCGTGGCGTTAGTGAAGGTGCGGCTCACTCTCGAGTATTGACAACGGTTGCAAACATGCACTCGGCTGCGCCTCGTGCATGTCGCACCATTGTCAATACTCTCGAGCGCGCCGCACCTTCACTAACACACTCTATCCTGTGCATCATTAGTGTAATACACTGTTCCCAACAGCTCCTTCCATCTCCACAAACTTTATATACAATGAAGATGTACACTGACAAGATGAAAAATATCTTACGACTTAACCAACTCACTTTTTCCTCTGAATGTTTATCTTCTTACCTTCTTATGGACAATTTCCTGATATTTCAACCAAATGGCCTACCAGATTGTTGGATATGACTTTAAAAATGCATTTTCTTTTTTCTAATGTGGGAGGGGTGACAATTTCCCGTGC